>NW_022990590.1:7147938-7312938 GCF_902827175.1 Gymnodraco acuticeps
TGATATTTAACCATAGACAGTACACGTGTACAGTTCATTCTGCAGTTATTGCATATACAGTGACTCACTGAGAATTGACATATGGAGAATTAGGCTAATTAATGCTAAGACTTATGAAGCTTAGCGCAAGTTCAACCAGGAAGACCGTCTTTCTCATTCATGTATACATTATTACTTTCTCTCCTCTCAATAAGTGACAGGGGGCATCACTCTTCAGTCTAACCAATCACTTCGCTCTATTTCCAACAGCCTATCATAGCGCTCTGTCAAACCTTTTTAATCTGCTCTTTCCCCCTCTGACAGCTGTCATTTCAGGTGACTCGACACAACCCTCCTCCACCCCTTTTCTCCTCCCGTCACTCTGAATCTAGGTTTGAGTTAAACCACTCCTCTTCAGACCGACCCCAACTATCCATTCACCACCACCAGTGTCTAGACCAAAGGGGGGTTTCATCGGTTCTACCCTCCCGAATGATACTTCCTGCACAACGGGGCCTAAATCGACAAAACTACCATTACATTCATTTGTTCATCTGTGCAATAAATATGCATCACTCAAAACCGTCTCTCCTGATTGAATTACTGCTACCTGCAATGTTAACATCTCCTCTCCTTCTTTTGTTAATAATAGTATCAATTCCTTAACAACCATAGCATACTTTTACAGAGGGTAAATCCCTTAAATATAAACATCTCAGGTCAGTTGTGTTTAGAGGTCCCCTATTATAATCTTTTCAACAATATAGGTCTCAGATATATACAAAACATGTCTCTGAATTGTTTGGCTGAAATACCAAACAGATCATGCATTGTACACAGCAAAAATCACAGTGTATATTGTGCTCTATAAGAATACATTTAACACCGGTTTCGGTGTATATATAGGTCCAAGAGTTAGAACACTGTCAAAAGTGTAAAATATAAACTCCAAATAAAGAGTTAGTTTTGATCACTTTGGGAGTCAAAATATACTCTATAAATTGTACTTTTTTGTCACTGTTTGAGTGCTTTCCAACACGTGCAGTGTAAACCTAGAACCCTCAGAGAGTTAAAAATGCAATCTTAGTCAGTGTTTTAGCGTCACTGTGCGAGCTGATTATTCAACACTTTGAAAGAGAAAATGTACTCCATGGTCATTTTTCACACTGTTTCAGTGCTCTTTAGCTGGTGTACACCAAACAAACAATTTTGTGTGAATCATTAACACTTCAGGAAATAAAGTACACATCAGATTCTTGAAAACATGCGTTTATTTTCAAAAATGGGATTTGATATGTTTTAATTTAAATATAACATCTAATCAGTAGCAACATCAAACAACCCACAAAATGCATTGGTCATAGGTGGAAATGTGTGTACATTTGCTCATTAGGCCTCTTTAGCCTGGGGAAACACTTTAGAGGTCATCATTCCAGAATCCTGTTACAACAAATGGACAACGTGGAATACCATACAATAGTGCTAATGTGCAAAGTAAACTGACAAAAAATGTGTTTTGAAAGACTAACAATCACCACACAGGATGATCAACAACTAAAAGTGTACATGGCAACCAGTTTACATCATTGTTGTAGATGGTGGTCTGCAAAAATGTGTACATGCCGTTTAACCTGTTAAGCCCTGCAACCTTTTGCAAGAAACAGCGTCTGAAGGCTTCTTAACATTCAACAAACTATGAATGTGTCATACCCACTTAACGGGAAGAAACTCAGCTAACTGACGATATGAACCATTTTTACCGAAACGAAACACAACTCTAACGCCAACGAATTAGCACTAAGCGAAAGAGTGCTAACGCACTTAGCACGGTAGAAATATTTTATACTTCATCGGATCTTTACAAACAAGATATCATATGAAAGCTGAGATTCCACAGATTCCAATTGTATAAGTATCATCACTGTGAAGGCAGGCAAAGACAACACACAACTTCACTTTACGTGGCCAAAACGGCAAATACGTCTTACCTTTGCTGTTTTCTGATCAAAAGTTGTGTTCAATGGCACTAAAACGCATATAAACGCTGCTAATAATAATAATAATTCCTTACATTTATTATAGCGCTTTATCAATGACTCAAAGCGCTTTACATATACACACATTACACATATATGATACATGCAATGGTCAGATACTGTGGACAATACCCACAGGAGCAAGTTCAGGTGAAGTGTCTTGCCCAAGGACACACTTGGGCAAGACAGACCTTCGCTGCTGAAGGTTAATCCAATGTCTCTGTGTCTCAGATGCCTGAGTCAGTGTGAATGAAGCCTAACAATTAACATTAGCCCAAGTCTCGGGAGCGGCAGCTAAGATAGCAAACAAATACATCTTTTGTTGTCAGAATAACGTTAATTTGATTGGCTACAGCTAACGTTACCACTACAATAACGTCACAAATATTGTACTTGCTAACGTTATCGTTTTTAGTTGTTTAGTTATACAAATTAAAACAAGAAGAAAAATATGAATATTCAGAATTATTCGCTTGGTGCCTACTTACCTAACGTTACCGTCCTGCGGAGAAATGTTGACGTTTTCGATCCATGTATGTATAACTCGTGCATCAATCTGAAACGGTCATGGTCACGCTTTTCCTGGAGAATATTTTCAAAATGACGAGGGTCACGAGGCTGTATTAAACCAATGAGATAGCGCGGCCTATCTGATGACGAATCGAAACCTAAGATCGATGCGGACCAGACAGACTCAATCAAAAGATAGACTCTCAGTGAGTCCATCATCCCAGAATAAACACTACACAACTCAATACCACACCAAGATACAACACCAAAGAGAGATTCTGGTGCACTCTGTGTAGCATGCCGTAACCGCTTTGTTTCAGCCCTGTTTCAAAAGTGCTTATTCTGGGTCAGTAGCTTTAAATGCTAATGAGCTGCTGTTTGTATCTTGTTGGTCAAGTTTGTATCTTGTTGGTCGAACGCACTTATTGTAAGTCGCTTTGGATAAAAGCGTCAGCTAAATGCAATGTAATGTAATGTAATAATGCTGGCCACGCCCCACAGGTGAAGTGATTGGTTAAGAAAACCACAAAGGTGCTCTAGGATGAGATTAAGGTGATAAGGTGGGCAGGTGTTACCTTGGTTGGTTAGTGACTAATGGTTGCACAACCCAAAAAAACATTATGACATCACAAAGTGGCCAAAATCTGATCAGCTCATTTTCAGACAGGTTGTAATATAAATGGATCAGGACAAAAAGAGAGAATCTTTTTTCCTGAAACTTTCTGAATCTCTTAACACATATGGGACACATATTCATGTATAAAAAACATGAACAAGTAAATGTTACATAATAGGTGACCTTTAATAAACACAGACGTAAACAAGGTTATTTATCTATTTCATTTCTAGGTGGTATTTGTCATTTCATTAGCGACTGTCCTTGCATTGACCACAGGAACCTGACGTGTGCGATGGACTGCACATACTTATCAGTGCTGGTAAATCCCATTCTACATGTTCTCTACAATATTCTGGGGAAATATTATAATGCAGAGGAGGTATATGGAGAGAGACATGTAGGATGTATGCACAAAAATGGTGAGACAGTAACACAAAATGGGGTGAAATTGAAGAAAAGTGTTTTTGTCCCACCATAACGCATGATTATTGCATTATTATAACATAGAAGGAAAACAACAGTGCTATGATGGGTAGGGGGAGAAAGGCCGGCATGACATGGCGATAAGAGGAGTGGGACGAAAGGAGGAGGGGAAGAGGCGGGAGAAATGAAGGTTGCAGGGATTGTTGTATAGGAGGGTGAGGGTGCATTAAAGGGGGCGAGGGATGGATAAACTGCGAGAAAAAAAACTAGAACAGACGAGGGAGTGAGACAGGAGACAGAAGAGGGACTAAGGTGAAATATATATGTAAAGAGGGAATGATTGAAGAGAAAGGAAGACATAAGTAGACTAAATGAGGGAGAGGCAGACGAGAAGAGACGCTGTGATGCAGTGGGAAGAGAGAGGGAAGCAGAGAGTGTGCGGGGGGAAGCCCGGCAGATCTTGTCTGGAGGAGAAATTGCATTGCTCAGGATTTATTGCTTCAAGTGTAATTGGGTTCAACCAGCGCCAGGAGAGAAAATCCATTGAAGTGTCCTCCGGAGCAGTCGAGAGCAGGTTGTTGATGCGCTGTGACTCACATATACTGCTGCTGCAGAGCCAGGTATTACCGCACACATGAAGCAGTCCAATCATCTCCACTCAAATGGACACACCTAAATAGCATAACGGCAGGGGGAGCGCTAAAAAGGAAGCCCCGTCATTTGATATACTTGGCAGCTCGGTTTGAATCCCACTCATTCGGCTCCGCTTTGTCTCTGATGGCGGTTAGATTCCACCCGAGTGGTAACATTAGCTCCATTGTTAAAGCATATTGTTTCCTGATTCCTATTCAGTTTCCCAGAATATATACAAGTCCAGGTCGTAGGTGGAAGAAGACTTTAATCTATGTAAAGGGTTTCTTTGCCAAGAAATATGTCAAGCAGATTAGATATATCTGGATATATGTATATACAGTATTAGTTTAGAATCATGTAATTTAATTAAATCAAACTGTCATTCCCAACACAAGACACGTTTATAGATATTATTCGAGATGTATCAAAAAGTATTTAAAATTGATTAATATGGATTAAAAAACTGTCAGCCATTAAAGTTTCTCTACATATAATATGCAGATTAATTCATTTATGTGAAAGAATAATTGTGCATAGCAATAAGTCTGCATATAGCAGAACATTTACCATAAAAATACAGTAATCAATTCATGCAAAGTCCCCCTTTCAGTATGGGTTAAAAGGAAAATGCAAATTTGAATGACAACAGAAGCGTGACACAGTCAGTCCAAGAAGGGTTTCCTGGTGCAGCATGGTAGGTTTTTTTTATGAATGTGTGTGTGTGAGTATGTGTGCTCACCCCACCCGCCACTGCAGTGCGATTCCCCTTTCTCCCTGACAAGCAGCAGCGTTCACAAACCCACACTGCAGAACAGAGAGGGCCTAGCTCTGCATACTGATCAGGGAAGGTGGGAGACAGACAGGGTGAGGAGTGGAGAGAGAGAGAGGTGCTGTAACACAGAGACACAAAGAGCGAGAGATGAGAGAGAAGAAGCACACCTCTCAACGTTCTCACCTCTGCAGTCAGCCTGTCATCCCGCCTGGCCGAGCACAGGTTACAGCTCTGAAGTTCCTACAAAGGGATTCTCCTTCCCAGGCTATCCCTGCCGAGGGGGGGGGGGGGGGAGGAGGAGTGGGGAAGGTGGAGGCAGGTAGCTGCAGACGCCTGGCTGGTCAGGGGGGGGGCAGCACGACTCGGCTTTGTCCTGATGACGGTATTGACTGTTTCTAAAAATGGAAATGGCATTGATTGAAGCACTGGGTTTGTCTGATGTAAAGGGTTGTGGCTCAAAGCATTATTCAGAGTGAATCGGAAAAATAACGTGTGAGAGAAATGTCTTTAAATCCTGGGTGGTACGAAACATTTGAGGTGTAATTTATTTGATTAGCTGCAGTGAAAACGCAACTCGAAACAACGCATGGTTTTATGGGCAGAAAGAGATGGATGTTGACATTTGATAGCCAGCAGTTACTCATGCTCGGAAAATCCCGAACAATAATCAGTCAAGAGTAAAC
This sequence comes from Gymnodraco acuticeps, assembly GCF_902827175.1. Taxonomy (NCBI): domain Eukaryota; kingdom Metazoa; phylum Chordata; class Actinopteri; order Perciformes; family Bathydraconidae; genus Gymnodraco; species Gymnodraco acuticeps. The sequence continues at coordinate 7,153,594 of NW_022990590.1, forward strand.
CGTCGTCTGGACTGCAGCAGATGTTTCTGCATGGGTTTCTACTATCCTCCAGAGACCCACCCATTCATTTGTGTCCTCTGTGGAGCACATTGGGTGTTGGTCCATGACTTTGAGGTTATACATGCCACAGCATTACGTCCTCCTCCTCCTCCTCCTCCTCCTCCTCCTCCTCCTCCTCCTCCTCTCCTCCTCCTCCTCCTCCTCCTCCTCCTCCTCCTCCTCCTCCTCCTCCTCCTCCTCCTCTGTACTCCACAGAGGACATCCTGGGCTTTTCAAACATATGACATATGTGGGGGTGTGGTTTTGAAAAAGACAATTTCATTGTATTTCAACACAAGCACTTTTTATAGAAAGAGAAATGCTAAGTTTGAAGTTTGGTAATTACCAGTGTTGTGAGTTAAATATTTTAACTAATTATAGTAAGGGAACATCTTAGGAGTTAGTGTAGTGAGTTTTCAGAGCAGTGTAATAATTATTTGACCTAAAAATATTTTTTTTGTGAATGTCCTCTGAGGAGGACATGGGGATTTGCTAACTTTTTATTTCCCCCATTTTACACAACACAAATGGACTCCACTATGGGCCAAAACCATAGACTGTATATATGGCCAAAACTAACACGTAGGTTTCTGTAGGGTTCATGGCAGACAGATGCAGTGGGAAAAACATACATCAAGTGCCTCAAGTGTTAGATGTATCTCTGCATTTCAAAAAAGGATGGAGTACTACAAATGAGGGCTCAGTATTTGTTGCACTGAGTTGTTGTGCTCTAATGTTGTCTAAATGTACTTGTATGTTAATGTTGTTTGTATACTAAGCTTTGCATAAATAACACCCGATGTCCTCTACAAAGGACACACAATAAAACAAAACAAAAAAAATATTTGTTTAGTTTTTGTAAGTCATTATGTTAATACCACCCTAAAGACTTGTGTGATTTAAAAAAAAAAGGAAATTTGAAACCTTTTTCTTTCTGGGTCTCAGGAAACAGAAATGTTGGACACATCCATCGTGCCTGGCTGAGGAATTGTTTTGACCAGTGTTGTCAAAATCTTCAACGTGACGGGTGCAGCTCCCACAGTTTTAGAAAAAGTGTTTTTCAATTAATTGGCAACTTTAGAGTTCATGTTACTTTTGATTTAAACCTCAGTTGGCTCATGTTCTAATTCTGTGCTCATGTATTTGTCCTTGTTGATGTTGCAAATGCAGCTGCAGTGATGTACTGTAAGAGGAGGTATTTAATCTGACGCTCAAGTATTTTATTGTGTTATAATAACACGTTTCTTTGCATGGCTCAATTAATGTGCTTCACTACAGCGAAATGAATATACAGATTTCGCTGTTACTAAGGATATAGAAATAACTATACAATTATGCAGATTTGGAAGAATTGGGAATTTCTGCTGTGTCAGTTGTGTCCATGATACGATTAGCAAAACACTTTTAAAATTGATTTCAGAATGTAGTAAGTAGGCAATTGAATTCACCCAGTATTTATTAAATATTGTTTTGGGGGCAGCTTCCCACAGGCTATATTTATTCTTCAATTTCTTGATTCAACAATGTCAAGATATCAGTGACGTCAATGGTATCTCAATGCTTTCAGGAAAGGTATCCACAAACTTTAAATAATAACAACATTGTCCACCAATTCACGTATAATTTCTGCTCTTGAAGTGACCCAAGCCAATAAGTAAAGTAGACTATTTTATGATACATAAAACGAGTTTACTAGTTGCAAGAAAAAGTAACCAATTTTAGCCTTGTGAAGGCTTGTACTTGTAGGGAAACAGCATCATTGTATACAACTTTATCATAATTCATAAGGAGCAATCATGGCTCTTCCCAATTGTCATGAGCATAAAGTGAGTCATTTTCAACCAAATTGAGAGAAAAGTATGGGATACATACTTTGGGGAAGCTCCAACCCACTGGTACAGTACTATAGAGTCTTTCATTTAATTCCTACTGCAATAAACTGCTTTTATTTCCAGACTCATCACTATTCATGCTTTGGAGCTGTGCAGCCCAGCAAAGCTTGTCTTTTAGATTTAACCTTGAGAAGCAGCACAGACTTTTCCATGAGGACACATTTCCCTAGTGAAACGTCATATCAGGCGATGGTGCATCTCATAAAGAAGCATGAAACAGAGAGTGTTGCACTGCGTGTCCAGATGCTCTGACACGTTTCAAAGAAGAGGAAAACGAGTGCTTCGTTGGGGTTCGGTGTCGAGAGGCTAGAGCTGAATGTGCTCTTTAGTTTCGGAGTTTCAGTTAATGAAATAGAGGGCAGTTTGCTTGAGGGCATTCTCAAATTAAGGAGCTTTTATTTCAAAGTCAAGAGAAACTCTTTCAAAAGAATATCCAGTATTGTGAATGTAGTTTTCAGACCAAGCTAATAGAAACTCATGTGTATTCACTTGTAACCTGAAAAGGAAAAAAGATTACTTGTAAAACAGAATACAAATGATTGAATCAATTCACAATTCAAGGCTCATCCTTATTGGAGTATCATCCACTGTGAAGTGAGATCTTATAAAGATGAAGGCCTGACTGTTAAACCTGCCTTCAAAGCAAAGGAACGACTTGCTTTCTTCAGGATATATTTCTGTTATTAGCTGAGATTGAAATGCCTTCTCGAAAATGGCAGTCCACTGTACATCAACGATCATCTGAGGAAGGGCAACAAAGGTGAAAACGAATCTTCCCCTCAGCACAGGAAAGTATATAGTCCAAAAATAAGTGACATTGGCTTCACTGGCACATTACTTCACCCACTCATTCCGATTTTTTTATTAAAATTGGGCCAAGTCTAAGACAGTGCTGCTGATTAAATGCTACATACATGTTGTTCAGAATGATATATATATAATGATTGATATAAAAGTAGTAACAATGTTAACTATGTCTCAACTTGGACATTTCCATTACTACACTTTGCAGCAGTACACTGTGTACACTATATACTTGTGTAGTACTGGAATTTGGAAATGGTGGGGTTGTTTCAAATCAAACATGGCTGTCGGAAATCACCACTGTAAGGTAGCTAGCTATCATTCGTGGAACCAAATCATTACAGACCGTTAATTAACCCAAAATACATAATGGGGACTTTTATCTTACAACTGTACAGAGGTGTTTGGTGAAAAAAAACACACACTTGTATACTTTAATTGTTATAGTACAGCTGCTTGTTCCTACCCTTACGTTAGGTAGACAAGACGGCAACCGTGGAAGGTGAGAAATGTCCAATGTATTGAGAGACAGTCTAAAAGTCTATAGTCATGCTAGTCAGGCATGGCTTCAAGCATTTTGAGCATGCTAAGATGTGAATGATGCTAAGCAGGTATAATGTTTACCATGTTCATTGTTAAAGTGTGTTAGCATGCTAACAATTGCTAATTAGTGATAAATAACAAGTGCAGCTGAATTTCGATGGGATTGTCATTAGTGTTGCAGATATTTTGTCAGCAAGAAAACAGAAGAAATACATTTTAGTGGGAGGCTAGTGACAGATAAACGTTGCAAAGCTGCTATCATGGCTAAAAATAAAATATGTCTAAAATGTTTCAAACATTGATAATTCTAGTGCACTACAACGTATTAAAGTGAAAGTAAAGTACGTCTGAATATTGGTAAACTTACAATTGTATTATTGTCTTGTGCTGTGATCAATACTTCTTCACTGTTTGATTTGATAATATGATTACAACATCGGAGGAGATATCCTTTCATTTCATTTTAAAGCTACATCTTTCCTTTCTATTCTGAGATTGACTCTGATGATGATATATTGGAACTGCCCATCTGAACACATCACAGCAGAGATGTTTCCTGCATTGCTGCTGCATTCTCTCTCCACCCTCAGGAGGACTTTGTTGTAAAATGGTGTGCCATCATTATTGCTTGCATTCAGAGTGGGGACCCATCTGCTGTGGCTCCATTGAATGTGTTGGAAATGGAAACAGGGGTGTAACTAAAGCATTATCTCCATCCTTGCGTGTCTCTTTTCCCTTGGAGATGGAAACTGGGTGTGGCGCAGCACAAACCAAGCGTGTTGTATCATCCTTTTCCAGTCATGCGTCTGCCCTTGGAACACATGCAGCGATAAATCTGTGGGGATCCTCTCTGATAGTAGATAACATCACGTTAGACGCTGCGTTCCAATTCATTTGCCCTGTCGGCCAAAGATGCACGCCGGATCATTTGACGAGGCGCTGCTCAAATGGGAGGCACATGATTTAAACTCCCTTGGCACTGAGATCATTCTGTCATAGCTGTAAAAATTGTCATCTTCACTTAGCATCAGACGGGTGAATCATTGTCACAACAAAGACACGGTGAAACCACCTAAACAGTTGAAATGTTTAATGTTTTGGTGGTGCTATTTTAGCATATAAAAAGGCCTTCAAGCTACTCAGGAGAACAAGGTTAATTTGTCCTATTGATTGAATCATCAAGATCAATACTCATTATCTGTAGTTTTGTGAGCTCCATCAACAACTATCCCCAGCAATTATGCAATCCACTGTGTGGAAAACATTTTTATATTTAGTTGTCTTATTTGAAATCAGGCCTTGAAAGGGCATAAAAACATTGCAAATACAGTTGCTTGATGAAGTCAGGATGCTGGGAGACATTTCTACACAAGTGGTGACATTACTAAAAAGACCAATCAAAACATGCACTTACAGTAATCATGTATTTGTCTTGATGCAAATGTGCTGAGGCCCGCCACGTCCCATCAGCATAGGGCAAACAAATTCCAACGCTTCCAACCACTGATTGAACGTCAGTCCCCGTCAAAGGCAATCAGAGGCTTCTGTTTCATTTTGTTAAGCTGTCTATGTGCATGAGTGCATGTGGGAGTGTGCAAAAAGAAAAGAACAACAGAAAACACAGACGGCGAATTGCAATTATGTTTTTATGTAATACGGTAACAGCTGCCGCTGTTTAGAGCAGGGGAATGCTGTTTGCTTTAAGTAGAAATAATGATGATGCCCCAAGGGTTTTGACTTATACTTTGAGTGTTATGCAACTCCAACTCTGGCTGAGACTGGGAGACCTTTGATTCACAGAGCTCTGAATTACATAATTCAAATGCAAGATGGAAACTTTCATCTATTTTTCAGAAAATATCTATTATTTACGAAAGGAAGTTGGCTTTTTCTGTCTCTTTTTTGAGTTAATGAGAAGAACATCTCACAGAAAGTGAGCAAAATGTTCAGGCATTTCAGGTCTCATACCATCATTTATCTTTAAAGACTATGTGCGTTAACAAATAGCAGCTGTTGTCAGAGCTCCTGTCAGTAAATCATGGTTTCTCCATCGGCAAACAGCTAATCATGCTCTGATGAAAAATCTCACAAAATGGTCAGGTCAACGCTACAAAGCAGCAGCTTCCTCTTAAAAGTGAAATACGTTTCTGTTACTGCTCCCCTTTCCCATAGTTTCACGCTTGAGTTCAAACCATGGTTCATACACAGTGAGTGAGGGGGGCCTACACCACTGAATTCAATTCAAAACCACGAAAGAGTAGAGGACAGGAGGCAGATAAAAGTCCTGTGAGGGAGGAAGTTGCTCAACATTTACAAGGCTAAGGTCAGACATTACAGTGAGGAAAAGCATGAATGCATTAGATGTATGTGTCGTCCCGTAAATGCAAATGTGTAAACCCACTCTACTGTACTCTTCTGGCAACTTATCCCATACGGCCAAATGTAGCTAATAGCTAGCAAACATAATTTTAGCTAAAAACACAGCTTTTCATCTCAGGATCTGGTGGATGCCAAAAAAGCTTAAAGCAAGTCGTTGTAACTTTAGATTAACTGTGTCCCCCAGTGGCAATTAGATGCTTAAGTCAGAAAACTTGCTCAGGGAATGTCAGTTCCACATTTCGGAAGTTTTCTAACATTAGCCAAATAAGCTACTGGTCATACCAGACCAAATAAGGCTGTATCAGTAAAACCACCAGGTGTATTTGGTGCCTTTAGCAGATTTGTGTGCTCTTAATACTACTTCCATCCAACTAAAAATGATGCGGATGGGTTTACATTGCAGATAGTTAGCCTAGTTAAGCCTGGTGCTTCTCATATGTACTTTTCCACTGAAGCAGTTCCATTGCCGGTTTGGAGCAGAGCTCAATTCCGAATTTGTGTTTCCAGAGCAGAGGCACCTTCATTCTGCTCCAAAGAATTTTAAAACTTAGGAAACTCTTTGACGGCCAGCCTCAATGCCATAGAGCTCTGTACGTTTGAGCCTTATGACAGAGGCAGGGGCAGGAATAATGCAATCGTTAACAGTTCAATGTGAGTATGACACGTGTAAAACGTTGTTGGAGCAGCAATCAATCATGCTTTGTTAGAGAAAGAGCAACATGAGCCAGGGTCCGATGCAGTCCACCCTTGTTGACGTTGTACTGGAAATGAGTGCTCCATTGCCGAGAATAGCGACATCCGCGGTGATCTTGATATTTGTGGGCTCTAGTTGGTGGAGAAGCAAACAGGTTCTTAAGAGATTCGACACTAGACCTAGGAACCAATTTTAGAAGAAAAGGTATGGTAGATGCTAAATGGTGCCTTGTGAGTCAGTGTCAAAATGCTAAGACCGACTGCAGAAATGTTGGTATTTGACACCCTGGTAGTGAGACTAGGCTTTGCTTGGATATAAGCTCTCAATGTTTCTCTCCTTTCACATAGCCAGAGCTTCTTTCTCTCTCTTGCTACCTCCAATTGCATTATTATTGAAGTTTTCTTACCTAATGTACGTCATGGCTGTCTCCTTCTGTCTCTTTTCTGATCTTTCTCTCATCTCTCTGTCTCTCCAACCCCTCTCTATACTTTCAAAGCTTACATAGGAGACTATATATAGATTGACAGCATCATTACCAGCAGCACAGCCAGTAAACCGAGCAGCACCACCACCGAGAGGATAAAACAGGAGGAGAGGAGAGCCCCATAGCAGCACACAGTGAAGCTGTATATGATAGATGGCATAAAGAAGAGGGTTATCAGCTTCATAAGGAACATTAACATCAGCCATGCTAGTCCAGGGCTGCAGGAAAAGCTTAACTGAGCTCAGTTCTTTCTTTGTTTTAAAGTGCTGCTATTTCTGTCCTCTTTACAGGTTTTTTAAACGTTAGTATTAGATAAGACGTGCTAAATCTAGCATTACAACCTCAGACAATTTAAGAGGGTTTCTGTAATCTGACAACATCATTGTAATCCTTAAAGCGGGTTCAGAAATTGAGTAAGGAAGCTGTCATGGTTCAGGACCCACTAGTGAAAAGAAAGAGCTTTAAGGCGGGGTGGTAAATTCATTTTAATAACGCATTTAAAAGCCTGATTGGATGTTTTATTATACTTATGAATCTTTTGGACTATACCAACAGAGGAAGTTAAATAGAGTTTCTGAAGATCATTCATCATTGGCTTCGCGATTCCTAAATCCTCAGGTTTTTACAGGCTTTCTTGTGTCCTCGCTGCTGAAAATTAGAACTTGGGTTGTGGTGGAATTGTACATTTGGGAAGTTTTGTAACAGAGTGAAATGACCCGAAAGTACCTGTGGCATTCATTGTTGTCTCGAGATCAGCAGTTTTGAGGTGTGAGGCGCGCTTCCTCAGGGGGGTGCCAGAGAGCTTCAGGGGAGGCACAGCGTCAGAAAATAATAACGAAACAGTGAAATCTAGCTAGTTAACTTCAGCTAACTTTACGCAAGCGGCAACATGGATCGATTTTTTGTGAAGTTACCTAAAGTGAGAGAGGAGACAGCGTCTGGCAGAAAACGTGTGTCACTTGCACACTTTTGGCTGTCACTTGCTCATTCCCTTCACCTCCACCTGTGTGAGTGCGGGTTTTCCGCATTGACTTTGATCAAAAGCAAGTGCCGGTCAAGGCTGCAGCCAGAGGATGATCTGCGTTTATTCCTGTCTACATTGCAACGCAGACTCATTGTTCCCACTAAAGTAGGGGTGAGTGTAATAAGGAGGAAAAGTTGACGTTCAGTGTGTTGCATATAAGGATGTTACGGAGCCCCCTAGGGGACATGGAGGAAAACAAATAAATGTTGAAAAAAAGTATTGCGAGATCTCGCAAAACCCCTTTGCGGTTTGTAGACGGCCCCTAAGCACTCCTCTCCCTCCTCCAGCTGCAGATTGTGACCAATTCTTGATGTTTAGCTCGGATGACGGCGCGTATCGAACTGTTCTGATAAAAACGACTCTGTAGCTCGTTGTCTACCTTGCTATGATTGTAAAGTCATGTTGTTTGTATTTTTATAACGTTATGTTCATGAGTTATTGATCCACGAAATTCGAATCTGTCAATAACTCAGCTCAGAGGGACGTGCATGTCCCCTCGCTCTGAGTGTTCTCTTCAGGTGTCTTCACTTATGTGAAACCCTTTATATATACAGTCTATGTGTGAAACCCGTGCCTATTGCCAAGCACTGATGTTATATCTTTATATTTAAGGCCAAGCTCAAAGTAAAATCGATGAACCACTCCATTGTTGTGGTTTCTGTGTTGCGGTAGCAGCCGAACTGACCAGGAAGTACTAAATGAAAAGTATTGCGAGATCTCGGAAAGGGGTTTTGCGAGATCTCGCAAAACATTTTGGTTTTTTTTGTGCTCAAATTTATTTATTTTTCTTCTCCATGTCCCCTAGGGGGCTGCGTAGAAACCCGTGCCTATTGCCAAGCGCTGATGTTATATCTTTATATTTAAGGCCAAGCTCAAAGTAAAATCGATGAACCACTCCATTGTTGTGGTTTCTGTGTTGCCGTAGCAGCCGAACTGACCAGGAAGTACATTGAGCTAAATGAAAGGTTTTGCGAGATCTCGCAAAAGTATTGCGAGATCAAAAACATTATTATTTTTTTTTTCAAATAATTTTTCTTCTCCATGTCCCCTAGGGGGCTCCGTAGGATGTATCCACGATGTTGAAAATGTTAAAAATGTTTTAAAAATATGTTTAAAACATAAAGATAAAAATGTTTTAAAAAGTTATTTTGTAATGGTTTAAGGAGGTGACGCTACTCAGCCAATAAAATGGGTGCAGTCAGTGAGTCAGCATGATAGATTCAAACACACACACAGACGAGACAAGAAGAGAGAAACAGTCGGGGTCATTTCAAATGGCGTGTTCAAAAAAGAGAAAGGTAGACAGCGAAAACAGAGCATAATGACATTTTCTCTTACTGGACCTCTTTGAAATGCAATTGAAATCCCTGCATTATAGCAACAACAACAATAATAATAATATTAGCAATAATAATTGGGAGGGGGCGCGCGGCTGTTCTTATGTTCTCTGAGGGGAGGCTCACCTTCCCACACTTTGAAAACCCCTGCTCTAGATGATAGGAAAGCAGCATCAATACCTCCTTTATTACCTCCTTTAGCTTTGGATACACTGGACCAGCCTTTACGAAAGGAAAGGAGAAAATGCTGTGTCGGACATCACAGAAACAACCGATCATGACCCAGAAATTTGGATTAGGTTATTGTGCTTATTACGCGTTTTTACAACTTATACCGTAACTTGCCAAAGTGCATTCATATTTTAAACTTTCAACACATATTACATCAATTATTTTTAGGAAAAGACGATTCTAAGCAACCCTGGACTTTATATTTAGACAGAAATACTGAAGAAGTTGAAGGAATAATTGAGGTTAAGGTGTTATTATAAGTATATAAGCGCTGAGCAAAGTTGAAAAGGAAATAGTGACAGTTCAAGTGTGATAACTGTTAAAATATGTCAGTGTGTCAGCTGAGGTGGAGTTTGTAAAGCTCTAATGGGAGTTTTTTGAAGTGATAACCTGTGACCTGAAAGGGTTCTAAGTGCTGTTAAAGGTGGGGTAGGTAAGTTTGAGAAACCGGCTCGAGATACACTTTTTGTTATATTCCATGGAATGCTCTTAACATCCCGATAGCAATGAATATCTTAAGTGTTTGACAAAATAATAAAATAACAAATGTCATCTGTGGAAGCTGTAGTACTGTAAAAAGCATGACCAATCATTTTAGCCGGCCCGGCTAAAATAACTGGATGGCCTACCTGCCTGTCAGCCTTCCATCTGTGCACAAACTTATCTCGTGCCCTCATTGGTCATGTGCGCGTTCGTGTGTGTTGGAGGAGGGGCTCTGTAAGGAAGTGGCAGATTTGTTCCGGCTGTGTATTTTCAAATTCTAGCACACTCGAGCTGGTTTCTCCAACATTACCTACCCCACCTTTAATCAAACAATCATTTGAAGTGTAAGCAATGAAAGAATTAGAGCTGTCATGTGAAAAAATTATGCATTTCTGGAGCTTTGATACATAAAAGAGACTAATGGCGCATTTCCACTAGAGCACGGAGCGCGGTTTAAGCATGCCGTGCCCGGCCCGTTTTTTGTTGCGTTTCCACTAGGCCTAGTTCCGGCTAGCGGGTACTTTTTCACAGTTTTCTGGCTCTCCAAAATCGAGGTTCTTTCCGGGCCAACAGCCGGGCTGAGTATGCTAAACTAGTGAGAGAATCGCTGGCAACTACAACAAAATGAACATATTTTACCGTGATTTAATTGTAATACACGTTTCAAAATGATGCCGAAGTAACAACATACTGATACCGGTTAGTAAAAACTATGAATTAATGCTTTGACAAGTCTGCAGACAGACGGCAGGCGAAAAACCTTTTAAAATGCGCGTTTTCTGAATGGAGATCGGCTAAGCTAACGCAGTATATGCTCCGACTGTCCACACTCACAACAACGGCCTATACAGACATAAATAAACCAGAGACTGTATTCGCCATGACACAGGCAGTCTGTGGTTTGTACTTGTTTAACTTTTGTCTAGTTTCTGAAGAGATATGAGGAGCTGTGAGCTTGAGTGCTAACAGCTAACGGCTGATGTTGGTTTTGTGTTTCGCATTGAAGATGACGTCACGGCTCCGCCTACACTGCGTTACTATAGTTACTACCCCAGTTCCTAAACTGTAATGGAAACGCTGCATAAAGTGAGCCTGGCCTACCAAGGCCTAACTCAGGGCTGCCAACCCTCACGCATTGAGCGTGAGAGTCACACAATTAACCCATATCTCACGCACTCACGCCACACTTGCCTTTCCTCACGCTAAGTTTTCGTCCAAAATAAATGTATATAAATATAAAAATAAAGTGAAGGAACAGCAAACCGAGCGGTCTACGAAATGAGACGGTCTTCTGGCTTAGTTCAGTAAAGTTGGAACGATATTGGGAGATTCGGATTTCACGGATCAATAACTCATGAACAAAACGTTATTCAGACACAAATGACGTCTCCTAAGTACCGTGGTAAGGTTGACAACGAACTACAATCACATTTTGATCAAAAAAAGCCAATACGCGCCGTCCTCTGAGCTGGACACATTACATTGGTCTCTATCCGCAGCCGGAGAAGAAACGAGTGCTCAGGGACCATCTGCAAAGTGCAACTCCGAAAAAAGAGAATATAATATTCAATCACTATTATACAGAATATTACTACCAAACTCACACACATCAATAGTCTCCTGTGTGTCATACTACAGCAGAGAGTTTGGAAGACTATGCTTTTAAATAATTTTGGGGAATATTTATAATGTCAAATCTTCAATAAATATGGCATCATCTTCAATAACTTTACTGTTATACAGTATATTTCTAACAAACTCACTATTTGCATTGTTGTTGTTAGCATCTGGTTAGCTAGATGCGCTAACGGATATTAGAAGCTGTTTCTAAAACAAGGAGAGGGAGAGCTCTGTCCTGTCAGACTGAGAGAGATAACTACAGCTCAGTGAGGTAAGGGACTCTGTTTAGATAGTTAACTTTAGTCTAGTTATCTCAGTGGGTCTCAAACGGTTTGGTCACCATTTATGAGAATAAATGAAAAACAGTTATGAAATACTATATCACAGTAAAACAAGAATACAGTTTAAAAGGTGAGTGATTTGTAAAATATCCATAAAGAAAAAGAAAATCTGTTTACCATAAATTCATTTTGCTCTCAAGGTTGATTTAACTTCAATAATTTAAAAATAAAATCTTCCCGGGGGAGCATGCCCCCGGACCCCATACAGGAGGTGAGGACCCCCCCACTTATAAAATAGCACTTTACCTCTGCTTACACCTATATGCCATATGCTGTGAGCTGATTATCGAGCCTTCATTGTAAGAGTCGCGGGTACACTGTGTATGTGCGTATTCCACTGTAGCGTCCGGTACATTAATGGGAAACCCTAGTTTGTACATGTTCAATATATTTGTAACACTGTACACATGAACGTTTCTTTTTTCGGTTCACAAAAAAAAAATCTCACTCCAAGCTGAACTCAAATGTTGGCAGCCCTGCCTAACTATACCGTACTAAGCCGTGCGAGGCCCTGCAGTGGAAATGCGCCATAAGTGTCAGGATATCTTTGGATATTCTGCATCGATTTGAACCCTTCTTTTTAAATCTGTCTGTTGGGAGTATCCCTACTTTAAGGAAGTGTGGTATTAAATCAAGAATAATCATTACAAACCTTTGTAGCAAGGTTTCTATATAGCCAGTTTCCTATTGGCTAAACCTAACCAAGTAGTTTTGTATGTAAATCGCCGGTTTCACAGCCTTTACTAGATCGTATTAGATAATAGCAACAAACAATTTATTTGGTTGTTTGGGTCGGAGGACCTATTTGCATCTGTTTAACATTCTGTTGGGTTTATTTCCATCCATATATCCATTAAAAGACACATTTCTTTTTCAGAAGGGCCTTAGTTTTTACCATCATTATAGGGTTACACATTTTAGGGTTACACATTTTACTGGACAAAGTGAGAGTGATGAAGGCAGCAGTGAGTGCTGCAGAGTAGAAGTCTGTCCCTGCCAGACTTCTGCACTGAGCTGAACACACATCCCTAACAGTCTATGTATCTTGTATATTTTCCTTTTCTGTAATTTATCATGTTCACATGATTATTATGTGTTATCTCCCTATTACCCATCTTAGTTTTTCTGTCTCAGTTTTCTATTTTATCTTAATAATCTTTTCTTCCTTCCGTTATTTTATTTTCTACCTGTCCATCCCTGACTCATCCCTCACTATCTCTCTCCTTCTCCCTCCTGACATTCATAAGCAGCACTCGGTCGCTCTTGCTACCACCTAGTAGTCAGTCTCACCTCCATACTCACGCTTGGATGCCTCGACTGATTGCATAAGAACATGGTGTTAAACGGACACGGTCATCACCAGTGGAGATGGGAAGGGAAACACCACGCAACAAAACACAATGTGTGTTGTTAGGGCATTGCCGGGACAGTTTCCAGTGCTGAATCGACTATTGACACAGGTTCTGAATCTAAAACGGTTAAATTGCAGTACTTATTTCATCATGCAAAACAGGAAATTGTCTTGTGTAATGACTTGTGTAGTTACCTTCTATTCAAAACAAAAGCCAGCCATCTTCAAATGAGGGCAAACACAAGCTGTTTTAACTTCTATTATTAGAAGCTAAAACAGAGGTGGATTCCCGAATTGTCGGTTTGATTTTATGTATACTGGCAAATGCCATGATAACATGATTTGACAAAAAAGAAGTAATCGCTTGTAAATTAATTATTTAATTATATTATATAGTAGCCTATAACACATATACTATACTATGTTCACCCTCTTTCATTCAGAAAGAGGGTGAACATAGTATAGTATAGGCTCCGTTTATGCCCCTGCCCCTTTAACCCCACAGATGTGTTTGCTAGTATAAAAAAGCTAAGGTATTTCTCAAGCCATTAATGGAGATACTCAGATATGAGGTATATTTCAATAAGCCTGCAAGTGACACACATTCGAAAGGGAAGACAAATCTGAATGTTTTTTTTAATTCCACGTTTTCTGACAAAGGCAGCAGCAAAACTGTGGGTAATAGGCACTCTAGATATCCAACTGCAAGTTTACAAGTTATGAAAAACACAGCATTTAATCATATTTCCCCATTCTCAAAATCTTGCGACATCTTAAAAACCATATCAGTAGACAGGTTTGCTCCAAAAATTTTTTAAAGATGTGTGTGAACTTCTATAGAATTATGAATGAATATGTTGTATTGTTATTGAGATTTGTCTGATAATTTGAGGCTTTAATGAGGGTTTTCTCAACAAATGCTCCTAATCTGTATTGCTTTGTATTCCTCTTTTCTCATTGGTTCTGAGTTCATTGATGCTGACTTGATGTGCTCAGTCTGAAGTGAGAAGTGGGAAGTGATGGGGAAGAAATAAGCCACAATACCCCTCTGGAGAAGAAAAAACATCAGCATTGTAGAATTCCATCTTGTACTCAAACCCTTTGGGACTCATCCCACTAAAATCGTAAGGATTCAAGTTCATTCTAGCCAAATAAAGCATTGATTCCCTTGTATTCATTTAACAATCTATAATCAGATTTGAGGCAGAACATTTACTAGGCTTTATTGCAGGTAGACTTGAATATACAAGGGTAGAGTTGAGCTCCAGGGCAAAAAAAGACCCTTATTTTATTTAAGAGCAAGCAACAAATGCTCGTCTACCTACATTGCCTGAGTCTACAGCGCCTCTGTTAATGTCTGACACTAATCTGATGAAGCCTCGGGTGTATGTGGCAAATAGCTTGAGAATTAAAGTTTACTCTGCTATTCTCTTATGAACGTTCCTATGCATCTTTCCCTCTCAATCACACTGATATCCCCATGGCTGCTGCTGCTTCTGACAAGTCTCTGCGGCAGTAATTCCACTCCGGCCATCAATTGTGACACAAAAGGAGACGTTGTTGCCATTTATAACCCTGGAATCCACCAGTGAAGATGCACGTTCCCCAGCCAGATCAGTGGCAACATGGTGCACAAGAGGGGGGGGGGGGGAAGAAAGGGAGAAAGACGTATACGCCATTAACAGCCGGCAGCATCCAACAGTGCTACATGTATCAGGGTCTGGAGGCTTTGATAGTGATTGAGCGAGCTGCAAAGAAACAGGCAGAAAGGAGGAGACAGAGCACAGTGGAAGCGGGTTATGACCAAGTTAATTCGATCAAAATGTTCAGAAATATCCAACAAGTGCTTCACGTCTGGCAGATCTGACAAAGGCTGTTTACTGTTTGCAGTCAAGATGTGTGTGTGTATGTGTGTGTGCGTGTGCGTGTGCGTGTGTGCGCGTGTGCGTGTGCGTGTGTGCGTGTGCGTGTGCGTGCATGACCACTCAAGACAACAGAAGCCAATTAGCATGACAACACTGCAAGGCACATGGGTGTTGGAGACGCTGGGCACTTTAGCA
Source organism: Gymnodraco acuticeps (assembly GCF_902827175.1). Taxonomy (NCBI): domain Eukaryota; kingdom Metazoa; phylum Chordata; class Actinopteri; order Perciformes; family Bathydraconidae; genus Gymnodraco; species Gymnodraco acuticeps. The sequence continues at coordinate 7,168,876 of NW_022990590.1, forward strand.
TGCTCTTAGGGCAGGCGAAATTCAAACAGCTTTTTTTTTCAAAACCCCTCATAGCTGCGAGCTTGACAATATCTTGTGAAGCAAATTTGTGGGGGGTTTTCCTAAACATTCAGGCAGATCGGATGCTCTCAAAAGGCGCATTTCCATTACAGTTTAGTAGCTGGGGCAGTAACTATAGTAATGCAGTGTAGGCGGAGCCGTGACGTCATCTTCAATGAGAGCCCCAGAAAAACAACATCAGCCGTTAGCTCTTAGCACTCAGAGCTCACAGCTCTTCATATCTGTTCAGAAACTAGACAAAAGTTAAACAAGTACAAACCACAGACTGTCTGTGTCATGGCGAATACAGTCGCTGGTTTATTTATGTCTGTAGGCCGTTGTTGTGAGTGTGGACGGTCGGAGCATTTACAACGTTAGCTTAGCCAATCTCCATTTAGAAAACACGCATTTTAAAAGGTTTTTCGCCTGCCGTCTGTCTGCAGACTTGTCAAAGCATTAAGTATGTTGTTACTTCGGCATCATTTTGAAACGTGTATTACAATTAAATCACGGTCAAATATGTTCATCTTGTTGTAGTTGTAGCCCCCTTGCCAGCGATTCTCTCTCTAGTTTAGCATACTCAGCCCGACTCAGCCTGGTTGTTCCTGGCCCTAGAACCACGATTTTATGGGGCCAGAAAAACTGTGTATTAGGACCCGCTAGCCCGTACTAGGCCAAGTGGAAACGCAACCAAAAACGGGCCCCGCACGGCTCGGCACGCTTAAAGCGAGCTCCGCGCTGCAGTGGAAACGTGCCAAAAGTCAGCTCACAGGCAGCTGTGTGCAGACTGCTCTGCACACAGCTCACAGGCAGCTGTGTGCAGACTGCTCTGCACACAGCTCACATGCAGCTGTGTGCAGACTGGACCAAGCAAAGGCCTCAGGCAAGGCTAGCAGCTTCCCCCAGGCATAGATTTAGAGAGGTTTCACATGTTTTTTAAAGCTTATACATCCCTTCCTGTAGCAGTTTTCACAATACTTGGGAGTGTACAAGGGGGAAAAGTTAAGTCGAGTGTCACCAAACCAGAGACAAATGGAAGAAAGGGAAGTGGAGTCTCAGCTCAACTCACAGCACGCCGCACAGAACTCGGTGTTTCCTCAGCCGCGGAAAACCCAGAGCTGACATTTTGATGATTTGCAGCGTGGGGAAAAAGCCTCACATTTAGAATCCGTGCACGCTCAAATCTGTTCTGGCAAGGTTTTAGACTCTGACCCGCAACAAATGGAAATGTTGACTTATTAGTTGGAAGTATATGTAACATTTCCGCATTTAAATGTAAAAAAAAAACGATGTTACTGTAAATATTTCATTGAATTGTGTTTTTACTTTTTACATTATCCGAAATGTTTGTACAATTCACAAACCTAGAGTATTCTGTCATTTTACTCAAAGTGCGTTTCATTTAGTTACCTGTAATCATAAATCAGATATACATCTTTCGTACCGCAGCGGAACATTTTCCGTTAACAACAGCAAATGCAGATAAAGGCAAAGCAAAAAGGGTTGACTTACATAATAAATAAAGAGGCAAGCGCATGTATACAAAACTAACATAACCAAACATCAATCAACAGATGGGAAGTACCCATCTATGTTTCTTTTTAAAAAGGAGCAGCATTTTAATAGAGTAAGTAAACAGAGGAAAGTATTGAAGGAGCCATTAATATTAACACATTGTATATAAATTGTAAAAACAAGTTGTGATAATGGCATTTCCTTCATTACACATGGCTTAGTGTAGTGGTTGTCTGCCATAAGCTGTAATAACTTGTTGATCAAGTTATGAGCTGCCAATTTAACAATACAGAAAATTCAAATGGTACACAGCAAAATCAGCATCCCCAAATTAACACTGTCAGATTTGATTTCAACACTTTGACAGTGTCTATATGGGTCCACACCACATAGAGTTAATTTAAAGGGGACCTATCATGCAAAATGCACTTTTGTACGTCTTGTATATGTAGCCGGCGCTACTGTTTTCTGGATTAGCTGTCAGATCATTTGTTCACGTGGCTGGGCCGCCACTGCCCCCTTTAAGACCTTTAATCTGCATTTTATAATACTGAACTTTTACCTGATTATTTATATAATAAACTGTTGTAAACATTTGAACTTTTGGCCGCGTCCCTGTCCATCCTTTTACTCTTATCTGCGTGACTTGTCCTAAGGGCTCGTATTGGGGAACCCAGGTTAGCGTTAAGTATCCTAACCCCCTTTATTATCGCAGCCCCCCCCCCAGTGGGGCAGGTCACATATACATGAATATGTGTCCCCGGTGTGTCAGAGAACTCACCAAGTGTCAGAAAACACAACCCTCTCTCTTTCCCTCCATACCCAAATCTCTAAAAACGGGGCTGCAACGGATCTGATACAGACCGATACAGATTTAAAATATCTCTGACGTCAGAAACGAGGAGCTCCGCCTATATGGGCAACTCTCCACCTATCAGGAGGAGACAGCCACAGCCATTGCCATTCAAAAGCGCTGGAGACGCTGTAGTACATATGCCAGGCCTGTAGGTGGCGCTGTAGTCTGCCTCAAAAGCAGCGAAGAAGACTTCTCACAGATTCAGCCCTTGCAAAAACAGAGCTGAAAAAAGAGCAAATGGAGCAAAATGAGGCATGGCTAAAATGCATCATCTGTTTGGTATTTTGAAAAAAAGACTTTGCGGACATGTGTTATATAGGTATGGCCCTACAATATATTATTCAAATATAGCATGATAGGTTCACTTTAACTCTTTTTAAAGAGTTGGTTTCTTCACACTATTCAGAGTAATTATTAACTCTATTTGGAGGTAAAATGTAACTCTTCGTAACACTAACCAGTGTTAGTTTTTCTCAACACTTGCATGGTGTTAAATATTAACTGTCTTACAGAATAGTTCATTAACTATGAAAGTATATATATCTCATATATTAACACTATAAGGTGTAAATAAAGCTCTAAAGTATAACAAATATTAAAAAATAAAGTAGACTAAAGTTGTTAGAACCAAGATTTATTTTCAAACATTCGCACCACAAATGCATTTTAAAATGTATTTCAAAAATACACAGCAATATGCAACAATGTATGCTCTCTCTCTCTCATTTCATTCGATGAGAGGATAACAGTCGAATCTGATGAAATGGAGGAAGATGGTGATGGTGTAGGGTTTGGCAATGAAGCTGGTGATGCTGTTAGGTCCGGCAATACTGATTCGTATGTTACAAAATGTATCTCGAGATCTAAAAATTGACACAGGAGAATAAAAGAAGAATAAAAAAAGTGTTAAGATGTTATCATAGGTAAAAAAAAAATTGTTTTATATAAAAATGTTGTTGATTACCACATAATTTAAAACTATTTCCTAAAAATCAGTTGTGTACATGCAGAAATATTGATGCATGCATATTAAACCAAAACTGAGCAGTGGCGAGCCGTCAGGGCCCTATAGGCACTCTGAAGGCCTAAGATATTCTTAAAAAAAGTATTTCTTTTTAAAATATTTTTTTAGTTATATTTTTCATTAGTTTTACCAAAATAACTTGATTTAGGCCTACTTGTATTTAAAATAACATTTCCAAAGAAATAAATCCTTCAAATCTGCCTGTTCACAGTTTCTGTTGGAATGTGAAGGGTTAAATGAAAGGAGCTCCTTTAGCCGTCTCTGCGAGTCACTGAAGATAGGTATGGAATGCCTCATCTGTGATTTGATCATCAAAGGTAGGCTTAAGTTATGTTCAATGTGTGCTGCCATGCCGACTTAATTTATTTGTAATTGTTACTTGGCTGTGGGTGCCCTGTCATGATAGGTGTTTATATAAATGGTGTTGTTTTGTGTGGTATAGGGTCGCTGTCATTGATGCGTTTTTCACCCCGGGCCGTTGTTTTGATATTCCGCTGAAGTATACGCTGTGACGTAATAACTCTTCTTTCTTTTTTTTCGAGGGAAGTGGGGGGTCAGAGGGCCTAGGTATAAAAGTCACGGCTCGCCACTGAGACTGAGTCAAATCTTCCAAACCTTTATTTAACAACCGTACCTATTACTGGATACTGGCGGTATCCAACCTTGAAGTTTCGGACCCCTGATTTAATCAGTTCATCAAATATGTCGGCATCAACCAGTATCAGATGTATCTGTATCAGTCAGATTGAGCAGGCCTTCAGTTAGAAGTTGAGACTCCAGACTAAATGTGTCTGTAACTGGGAGATATAAAAAATATGCAAGAGATCAAATAGGTAATAAAGCAATGCCAAATTGAATGGAGAACACCTAAAAGAAAAATATAGCTCAATCACTGTAAACAAGCTGTAATGCTGTGATGATAAATTATTCACCACCTTTTCTAAATGGTCTAGTACAGAGGTCTCCAACACGTCAATCGCGATCTACCGGTAGCTCGCAAGCCCTCAATAAGTAGCTCGCCAAGCAAATCCAAAATGTAAAAAATACACACAAAAAAAAGGAAATGTAATTAAAGAATCTACTCTATGCATAAACGAAATCTCAATCATAGCGAACTCTATCTACTTACTACAATTCTAATTTATCTATCCAACACCCCTACTCCCCCCACCCAAGCCCCCAGGAAGTGCGCCGGAGTCTGATGAGAATATTCGTGCTGGTCAAACGGCGGTACTACACTTCCTTTAGGTTGCTGGGCCCGGAAACACTTTTTCCCATTGACTTACATGGGGTGTGACACTGTGAACTGACTGCTTCGGGCCTTGTAACTCAGCACTTTAGTGAACAGTTTTGCACTTTATTAGCGTGATTGCACAGTACCGTTTGGCATGGCATATTTGCACATTTTATATAATTTATACTAATTATTGAGATAGTATTTATTAAAGGATTAAACCGTATTAATTGAAATGTCGTCTGGCATGTGCTGGTCGGGTACTCGGCTCCGCTTGACAAGATAGCGGAGTTAGCGAGAGCTCCGAAAGTGCTTATGCTGGTGTAGAATGACAGCGGTTAAGAATAATCCGGGTGCAAATAATATGTGGGGGTGTAGACATCATAGCGTTAAGTGGCATTAATTGTACAAGTGCTGACTGCGTTTAGTTGGGTTTGTATGGGTGTACTTCTGTTCAGTTATATGTTTGTGTTTGAAAAGTGTTCCCCCTCCCGTTATGTTTGTTGCTGGATTGTGTGCACCTGGTGTCCGGTGTTGTCTCCTCCCCCCTCACCTGTGTCTAGTTGCTGATTAGTGTGTGTGGGTATTTAGCCTCTGTTTCCCTGTCTGTTAGGGGCAGGGAGTGTGTGTGAGATCCTGGTGGCTGCAGGCTGGGCTCACGTGAACAGCAGCAGCAGGATTGAGGCTGTGTGTAATGTGTTCATGTTTTAATAAATGCCCACACCGGGTTGTATTTTTGGACGTTCTACCTCTGCCTCCTTGCTTGGTCGGGCCGCTCAATTGTCAGCTTCACATGGGGAAAGAGTGGTCTGTAACTCGTTGGATAATTTTTTTTAAACTAAATAAACTACCCAGTATGAACACTTGTATAGCCCTTATTAAAAACATTCGTTCCTCAAGTTGTAAAAATGTGCTAATAACGTTATTCTGAGAGTTATTTCCCTCTGCATTATGAACGCGCATCTAACCCACGGGACCGCGCCGCCCGGCACGTTCATGTTATGTGTTCAGCACTACATGAGTTTCTCTTTACCCATGGATGCACAATAACAACGGACCATATCGCCTTACTGCCAGCCCACGGAGCTGTAATAATGGATATATTGCACATGTTTGCTGTAATTCATCATTTGTAAAATATTATACTACATGGGCTGTATGATGTAAATCTTGTACCGTAAATGTTGTATTAAATAAAGTTAATATTACCGACGTAGATTAACGCTCCTGTAGCTTCTTATTGCACTTGCAATTGTTTTAGTTACTTGTGGGCTACTTAACATGAATAATCACAGTTACTATCCTTTTACTCCATCACATTTAAAAAAGAAATAGGCTATTGTTATTTTAACTCCACCACAGTAATCCATCATCAGCTTTACTTTTTAGATAAAGTTTTAACTCACAATTGATGATAACAGGCTTCAACATATACATTTTTATATAGGCTATTACCAAGTGGTTTCATGTACAACCCACACAAGTATCATGCTAAATGAAGCTCTGTTGCTTGGATATCACTAGATCCTCATGTCAGCGTAATATAAAAGTACATAACGATTGATGTGTAATTTAGCATAATTTACTAGCTAGCCGCTAGCTGCTAACTGCCGCCTCGTTAATATAAATCCAGTACCATGCTGTCATGTTTGCGCGGTGCTGTTACGTGTACACAAATTCACGTGCTTAATGTGAGCGAGCCTTTTGGGCGGCGTGGTTAAAGTTGCGCATGCTCTGAGTTCACATACGGGTACTTCTCAGGCATGCCGGGTAATCTGTGACGTTTCGCTCTCTCAAAAGTTGGGCCATTTTGTCCTCATGCGTCATTGAGCAACTCTCATAGGAATGAATGAGGCCCCGCCTCCCACGCTGTATCCAGTTCTTATTATACATCCATGCCCCCACCCCCCACAATGAATATCGACCAATCACGTTCTTGCTGGATTTGCGGGACAAGCGTTGCAGTCGGGAAGAAAAGCAACGTGGAGCAGCACCTCACCGCACACTTCTTAAGGAGTTTGACAGTGATTTTCCTTCTGGCAAAATCTACACAACACATCAGCCCCATTGAACACAGCCTAGTCATGCCAGCCTATACAACACATGAGGGGCAGAGTTTTACTGTGTGTGTGTGTTGCAACTTGCATATTATATTTATTGCACTTGACACACACATAAGCATGGTGTAATTTCCACTGAGGACAGGGGGGACAAATCCCGCTTGTGTCCCCCCACTTTACAAATATGTTTTAGTTGTTTTTTTTAACGCAAGCCGTCATTGCCACAGAGGAGCACACAGCGTCTGTGACTGAGCGAGCGAGACAGAGAGCGAGAGAGCACACCTTTATCTATTTAATATAGATATAGTTGTGTTACAAAATTAAGAAAGAAATCCTTCCAATGTGTACTATAAAACAGTAAAAAAAACAAGAGAATGCAATTCCTGAAGAAATTGCTAGTGGGAATGCTTTATGCTGAAAAGCTGACTCTAAACTGCTATGCTGAAATGTAATGTGTAAGAAGAAACTGAAGAATTTAGATTGAAATGATAAATGAACATTGGGGGCTTGAATGTGTGATGAGATAAGAAAATAAAGTAAAAAGGCTTGGAAAAGCAGCAGAATATTTGAGCTGCAAACTTTTGAACTAGCTTGATGGCAAATTATCTGTCGCCATGGCAACGGTGTTTGGTGACATCCCATAATATGCTTAGATGCGTTGATGGCTGCATCGTTACCAAACCTGTGAAGTTTTGGACTGGAGCATTTTCACTGAAGTTATGAGAAAACCTTGTTTCATGGTGAGCATTGTGTTTCCATGGCAACGACATTTGAAGAAATCCCATAATTGACGTAGAGCTGCTGAGGGCTGGACCGTTAACCATTATCTGAAGTTTGGTGCTGTTTTGACCCTTTTCATAGACGTTACGACAACATTGTGTTTTATGGCGAGGGATACGTTTCCATGGAAACGGCATATGGCTAGATGTCAGATTTGACGTAGAGCTGTTGAGGCATGGAGAGTTGATATACAGGTGAAGATTGTGGGACGACCGGACCATGTCCATTGGAGCTTCAGCGACATCGTGTTTTATGGCAAGGGATACGTTTCCATGGCAACAACCTATGGTGAGATCTCAGATTTGGTGTAGAGCTGTTGAGGCATGGGCCGGTGATATACAAGCAAAGATTGGGGAACGATCGGACCGTGTCCATTGGAGCTATAGCGACACCTTGTTTTATGGCGAGGGATGCGTTTCCATGGAAACGGCATATGATGACACCCCATAATTGACGTAGAGCTGTGTTAACCATTATCTGAAGTCTGCTGCTCTGAGCATGTCAGTTGGAGTTATGACATCATCGTGTTCCATGACACAGGTGAGCTAACGACGTGACCAGAGATCAAAGGTTTCCATGGTGATGTGCAGTAATCAGTGAGAGGAGAGCATTTTCATGCTTCTGAATGAGAGATAAACCTCTTACATGTGAACGTTTTGTTGAAGAATCGTAACAGATATCGGTGACATTTCAAAGCGTGAAGCATGTCAAGGAACTTGAGCGTCTGAAGTGTACTTTTGGGTCAATAATGTGGCCTTTTTGGCAGATTAACTAAAGTTGTGCGGCTGCTGTGGTGGGGAAAGATGAGGCTGAATTTACAATGGGGTTTAATGGAGACATGTTGAAAGTTGTTGTCACTTCATGCCCTCAAGAGGCATTTTGTTTAATTATTTTGCTTAATTTCTTTTAAATGTTCAAGCTACGAGATGTTTTCCTACGTTTCTCATGAAAAATGATGTCTCAGGAATGTAGGGTTTGGGAATTATGGCAGGTTTAAAAGAAAATATGAAGGCAAAATTAAATCTGTCTTCCACTCTAGCTGTGACATCACGCACTCTAAAATCTGAAGAAGGCCTCTTTACCAAGGTCTGAACAATGTTTAATATCTCTAAAAGTAAGAATCAGATTTAAAAGTTGTGTTACACGAATAATATCAGAAAGATGTGTAACATTTTAAAGTTGGAATGAGGTTTCTGAGTGAAAGTATGAAGGAACAGTTAGCAGTTGAAGTTGCATGAAGATTGTTGAAGTCTGAAGAGTTTCTCCATTGACTTCCATGTTAAACATTTGATGGATTATGGGATGTATCTCTGGAATTATGAAAGTTATGAATAAGAAAAGTAATAGCCATCGATTTTCGACCGAGCTGAACGTTTTGATGTTTGAACGGAGTCTCTGCGATGTGGAATGTGGGAGAAGAGGCGCAAAATAACCCGGGGGAATAAAGAATTGTGTGCGTAGTTGATAGTTGGAATGCTGTATCAGCAATGCATCAATCTGGTTACAATGGCCAGACAGGCAAACAATTACATTAAATAATTGGAAATCGAGGATCGGGCTCGATATATGGTTAAATATAGCAGTAGGCGATCGATGTCCATTATTGAGAAAGGTGAAAAATGGAACAATGTAATTTTTATATCACTCATAAAATACACACGAAAGCTTTACAAAGTGTGTAACATATAAAGATGTCATAGTCAAATACATGTATGCAATAGCAATATAACAGGATGTATAACATAAAAATCATTATATGGGTCCTTTTAAAGGCCTATGTAGCAAAGTATGCATTTACTCTTTCTGGGAGATGAACATTCTATTTAAGCACTTCCTCTTTCGAGGAAATTAACATTCTATCTACGCACTACTTTTTTTGAGTGAACTTTCTACGCACTTCCTCTTTCAGAGTGAACTTTCTACGCACTTCCTCTTTCAGAGTGAACTTTCTACGCACTTCCTCTTTCGAGGAAATGAACATTCTATCTACGCACTCCTTTTTTGGAGTGAACATTTAACCACAAAGCACCGAAGAAGAACGCCTCTGACGTACGAGCTTGCACGCACAAGATGTGACAAACCATGTGACAAATGAGGATATAAGAAGACTGAAGAACATTGCAAAGCAGGTCCTCTTGGAACAGAGTTCTTCTTGCAAAAGACTGAACTAACTAGGCTCTTCTTGAAAAAGACTGAGCAACCCGGCGTTACGCCAATTAGGTTCGATATATAAATATATCTGAGCAAAACGTAGGTTTGATGTAAAGATACATCCGAGCAAAAAACTAGGCTCGATGTAAAGATACATCCGAGCAAAACGTATCTATTATTTTGTGTGGTGTGATATAACTTGTAAAGCGTATAAATAAAACTGCCTGTTCACACTTGTGAAAGGAAACTAAGATCGTCATAGGCCTCTGATTATTACTGAACAAGTAACAAATCAGCGAAAATGTAACCCGTCCCCACATAGTTTGAGTCCTGAGTCCAGTTTGATTCCAGTGTCCTGTCTCCTTGGTTGAGGGTCAATCCCTGACTGAACAACTACAGAGATAACAGCTGGTAAGTAGCACCTGGTCAACTCTGTTGCAGAAAAAAGTAAGTCATATTATTAAACATCCATGGTGTAGTCCGCTGTATAGAAAACTGTAGTTTCCACCAGAGTTTCCCCACAGCAGCAGACGCACATTTATGACGTCCGCTGGCGCATCATAAACACGTCGGATAGTGAAAGTGCAGTAGGATTCTCTAAAGTACCGCAGTCTCTTCTCCTAAGGCCTTTTGAATTCTCCTATCCACTATCCCTTAACCCTGTGACGTTTCACTCAGAGGTCAAGGAATAGACGATAGGGTTAGACGATAGGAGCTGATTTTTGGATTATCCGACCGCAACCAAGGTTTGGGTGTCCTTGCTCAGGGGCACTAATGGCCCTCACTGGCAACCGTTGACTCCAACGAGCCTTGGACTTCTGTGCCCTCTTTTCCACAGACATTATCACTGCTGATCAGCGCTGGAGCTGATAAACTGTGACCACATTTTTTTCCAGGGATTCAAATTGTTACCTTCCATTCAAAGACAGAAGCCAGATGTTTGAGGGTTTCTGTCCAGTGGGATACAGGCTCTAGACCCCCTCACTAACCTACCAATAGAGTGGTGCAGTGACGACACTAATGATAGCTGACCCGGAAGCAGGGACGTCAGGTACGGGCTAATGTTGCCCGTTTGGCCATTTTGGCTGACCTGCCCCTCTGGAGAGAGCGAGAGCTTGTTTTTCTTTTTTCTGTTGTGGCCGAATCAACATCATAAGCCCACAATTAGTATTGTAGCGTCTCGTTGCGGGAAGCACACTTTGTCAGCGCTGTCATCTGCCGGTGCGTTAAGACCACCTCAGTGTCGGATTTTGGAAACTTGATTTTGAGTTCTCTCATGGCTGTTAGGGTATAAGGGACAACCCTGGGGACTTTACTTCCTCTTGATACCGTCGGTTATTTACAAAAAAACACCTAAATATAGCCTACTTGTTGTTATTGTGCTTCTGTCTTTCTGTGTCTTTTCATCTGTAAACTCCCTCAATGCGCCGCTCGCTCTCTTTTCTTGATCGCCCTCTCACGGGTGAACAGTTCAATGTCCCGCTTCATTGTAGGATTTCTGCCATGTCTCTACCACTTCAGCTTGACCATCTCTGTTACTAAGTTATGGAATACTAAATAACTAAATAATTAGATACCTTACCGTTACTGCGCTCATAAAGAATGATAATAATAAGAATAATGCGTATTGAACTTGTTTAATTAATTAGTGAGTTTATTTAAGGTAATTAGTTAGAGGCCCTATATTATCAGTATGTCCAGTACTCAAGTTGTAAAATAAAATCAGGGGGGATGGTGGATTTTATCATATGGGGACATCATTTGTGCTGATAACCCGCAGAGGGTGGGAGACCAACCAGCATAAAGATCATTATTATACTCCTAAAACAACATGCATGTTATGGATGTTCAGATACTCCTTTCATTGCTCTTGACCAAGGTCCCCAGGCTGCCATGGCACCACTAACATTTAGGGTCAAATGCAGAGGACAATTAGTGCAAAATCTTTTTTTCACTTTAATTGAAAGGGGGGGAGGGGATACAAAAATGTGGTTATAATGGAAGTATATGGTACAAATCTTGTAGGTTAACAGTCCCTCATTTATTATTCAGATGGATCAGCTGATTATACTAATAATAAAGTCAAAATAGTTTTTAGAATATTGAATTAGTGTATTTTTTCAAAAAAGCAGTAACTGGTATACGATCAAAACTGGTATCTAAAGGGTTACATTTGTATCGTAATTAATTAAATCATTATGTACATTTTTCATGAAAAATTTGAGGAAAAATATTGATCCGTCATAATTTTATTGCAGTTCAAATACAAATATTTTATGTTAACATTCCCAATGTTACTTTTTTTAACAGGGCATTAAGTGCACATTGAAATTGTTTACAAAATATGAAAATATATTAAAAGATTATACAGATAATACAAAATAGGACCAATGTTGTCAATGGCTGCCTACTCCACTCTCCCCCATCTCATAGAAGTTTCCAAAGATTTTCATAATCATGCTTTTTGGTCTCAATTTTTCTGGCTCTTGCTTTCGGATTGTTAGCTAAGCAATGGCTTTGAAGCCAAGTCTTGACATATACCTCTGGTCTGAACTTGTTCAGTGGAGGGCCAACACACTTGATGAAAAGCAAGGCTGACATGCTTTTTACCTCTAGGGAGCTTCTAGTTGTGGTTAAAATGTCCATCTGACTAAACCCACGTTCACACTCAGCTGTGGAGATGACCAGAGTGTTCACTGCTTGAAGGAGGGGTTTCAGCTCTTCTGGTGCTGGTGGTATCATTTCATCAACAGTTTTGAGTCTTACCAGCAAGCTAACACGAGAGAAAAACGTAGCTAAACTCCAAACTAAGTTGTTATTGCTGCTTATGTCCATAGATTCCACCTTTGGTGACTAAAGTAGGGAGTAATGACTAAGATTACTGATTCTTGACTTACCTGAAATGTTATTTTTAGTATTTTTAAATATGAAGTCCCTCAGATCGCGTTGTCCTCCTGGTTGCTTGGCCATTGTGATGACCGTTACCTGCGCTTCTGGCATCGATCAAACAGGCGCATCACGGCGCTCTGACGCCCTCTAGGGCACTCGCATAGTATAGCGTCAGTGACTTGGTAAAAATGTCATTGCGTGTGTGCGTGCTCCCTCGCCCACAGTATTTTACTCAAAATGCGCAAAATTAATGTTGAAATAGCAGTAATACCAGTGCCACGTTCATTGCTAAAATTACATAAGGGATGGAAAGGGGGAATGGCAGTTTTAGAAGGGGGATGATTTTGACCGTTTTTATTTCAGGGGGGATGCCATCCCCCCTCATCCCCCCTCATCCCCCCTCAACTCGAGTACTGAGTATGTCTGCACAGCAATGGTCAAACATTAGAACAGAATTGTCCCCATTTTATCTTTAATAGTTACTAACATTAGATATTTTAATGAGATATAGACCGCAAAACATTTTTAAAATCAAGTCACCGAATGCAAGTACTCGCCTTAGCTTATTTTGTTATGAGATGTGAATCACTGTTCAATTTAGTTGATGTAATAATCGTTTGGTTTATTTTACATTAAAAACAAGTTACAATTTTCAAAAGGTCTTGTGTTTTTTTCGGGGGCAGGCCCTTTTTCCAGTTTAGGGCAATAGCCCCTCCAAATGTCTGTGCACGTCCCTGCCCGGAAGTTAGCATCTAATGGAATCCCTTGTCCAAAAGCAATATCATTTTTCCATTGGATTTTGGAATATTGCAGAAAATAAGATCTGTGGTAAACACAGGTTTATGATACTAGCACCCTTTGACGTCTCAACACCACTTTCTAACTGTTAATGCAATTGCCAGATGTAAAAAGCGAATGTAATGCTATAAACAAACTACATGACGGTCGCGTGACTTCACTTCAACCCCGCTAAGCTAAAGGCGGCTAATGTTTGGCTATTGTTAGCTATATTTTTCAGTTAATTTGTTAGCAACCACTATTTTTAAGACACGTTACAACTATGTTCATCAGTGGGGTGTTTAATGACATATTTTATGTTGTCTAAGCTTGTATTAGCCACAGACAACATTTGGGATTCTAATCAAAAACTATTTCCAAAAAACTATGCTAAAATGCTAACTCATTTCCAGGTTTAGGACTCATTCCTGCAGTGATCTATTGCATTACATCCTCAAGCATTTTTGCTGTATCATGCCTCCAGCAGCCTCATTAGAGAGCACAGAAATCAACAACCAGTTTTAAACAGCCATCCCTCAGCATCATTAACACAGTCTCTAGGGCGTGATTAATATAGGTCATGTCCCAATAAAGGAGACATAGCAGGATAACATATAAAGTACATTTTTGCAATATTACAGTGGCTGCATGTTTCTTATGTAAAGGATGGATTCTGTGTTTTTTTGTGCGTCATGCTACGTGATACGGCATAAATCCCTTGTAATCTTCTAACACAGTAAGTGGCCGCTTGCAACTCCACCCAAAAGTGTGTTCAGTAATCATGCAGCATTAAGTATTACACAGTGATAGATGAGAAAGCACTTTAAGTAAAATTGTTTGAAAATATTTTGCAATTTCAAAAAAACGTTTAAAGAATGTACAAACTGTAGATCATACTAACAGATGTTGTGCATAGTTCACTGAAGTAAAGATTCTGCACATTATTATTTACAGTGCATCTGGAAAGTATCCATACCCCTTCACTTTTTGTATGTTACAGCCTTATTTCAATTTGGATTAAATTAATTTGTTTTCTCAACATTCTACACACAATACCCCATAATGACAAAGTGAAAAAAGTTAAGGGGTATGAATACTTTCCGGATGCACTGTATGTGGTTGATATCTGTGCAGATACAGGCAGAGTCAGCATTATGGGGAGCTACTGCCTCCTAGAGGAGGATGGAGAGAATAGGGCTATTTTACAAGCAACACCTGAAAGTTGATTCTGTGACATTTGCATGAATCATTCATTACCTTAAACAAGATTTATCTGTTGTTCCATGATTTTGTAGTTTTGTTATGGCTCCAAAAAAAGAAGCTCTGATTATATTAATTTTCATATAGCAATCTTTTTCGTTGCATATCGTGCATTTATATAAGCTTTAACGCTAGCGCTTTGAAATGTAAAACGAGAAGAGACGTTAAAGAACAAATATTTATTTTGTTTTTTTTATTGAAGTCGTCTTTTTACTTAACTACACTTTTCTTCTCACCTCTAAGGGTAATTTTTTGTGTTTAACAAAAATGTTGCATACAACTTTTGCATAATTCCATGTACAATTTTATTTTTAAGTACTATATGACTGGTGTTTTCCTCAGCCATTGTAGGTCAACCTGTCCTATTGTTATAACACGTTTACATGTGCAAATAAACTGAAAATCTAAAATGTTTCTGTATTATTTTGCACTCTGTTACGCCCAGATCTAGGGGAACCTAGGCGCAGCCTC
Source organism: Gymnodraco acuticeps (assembly GCF_902827175.1). Lineage (NCBI taxonomy): Eukaryota > Metazoa > Chordata > Actinopteri > Perciformes > Bathydraconidae > Gymnodraco > Gymnodraco acuticeps. Next base: position 7,183,932 of record NW_022990590.1, read on the forward strand.
TATGGGCGCAGCATAACATTTGCACTTTTCGCACTCCCAAGAACATGGACACCGAGACAAAGAATGCCGTTTGGTAATTTTGTTTTGTAAGGTTTTTACAAAGAGGCGCAACAACCCACAAAACAAACGAATATTTGAACACATAAATCTTGCCTAACAAATAAGAAAAATAAACGTACAGGCTTCTTACCTACTCTGGCGTATAAACAGGAGAAAACGAGAATCAACCAAAAGAAAAGGGTTTCACACTTTCACATAAATTAAAGTGTGTCCAACAACGAAGGCTAGTTTATATTTCTGAGGTGTCAAAACAAGCAAGAGGACCGGTGTACGCTATAAGTACACCCAGGGCCGTCCCTACTTACAGGACGATCATGCAGACTGCATGGGGCCTCACCTTGCGGATGGGGCCTCATCTTGAGGAGGGTGCCTCAACTGAGCCGAAAATGCGGCGCACCTATGCGCTTATGCGGCGCAATTAGTGTGGCGCGGCACGGTATCGCCGCTGCGAGGCTCCACTAGCACCCCCCGTCGACGCTCGCAAAACAGAGGGCTTCATCATATAACTTTGCGTGGGGCTTCATGTTGGCCAGGGACGGCCCTGAGTACACCCACAGCACAACAGGACAGATATAAACGCAACAGTGTTGGGAGTAGGAGAAGTCGAGTTAGAGAGAGGACTGCACGGCTGCAGCTTAAATGCTCCTGTCTCCTCGGGTGGACCAATCAGCAGGTTGAAGTCAGCTAACGGGCACCACCTGCTTGCTCACTCACACACAGGAGGAGGGAAAAATATCTACACACAAATGACATAACGACTCAGGGTCGTAACAGTTACATTTCTTTAAGGTCTGACCACATATAGGCTAATACGTTTTACATAACAATTATCTTTCTTGTGACATTCGGACAAAAACAATACTGCTGCAACAGTTATGGCAACACTTCAAGCAATCGCCACTAGGTGTCACTTTTAGACCATTTTACATAGTTGGACAATCTGTCTAGCTATTTAGACACATTGGGTGACAAACTACTATAACCCCCGAAGGAAAAGTTTAAATTATTGTTCTTTTCAGCCCGGCAGCAGGCGGATCAGGAGACACTTTCCAAAGCACTCACTGTGTCATACTCACCAGACCTTCAGTAAAGTATATGCATTTATGTTCTTTTATGTCCTAAGTTGACCTGTTGGATAAATTGGAAAGTTAAATGTCTGCTTCATCACAAGGGCTTCTGTCATTCTACTTTTTAATCACTGTCTTTAGGAGAAGTATGTATTGGTTGTACAGTAATGTTTCCTCCCTTGGGAACTACAGTATAGTAAATCAGGCTGTCATACTTTCAGTGTTCCCTTCCACTGACCTATTTCCAGCATTAGATTACATTTGTCATAGTTACATAACTCGCATGATACAACACATCAGTGGATAACTATAAAGTGTGGCTTTGTAAAAACGCAGGACTGTACTGTAATAAAATCATACTGAAAGTGCACTGTCTGTGAGTGGGTGTGCATAAAGTCACTGTAAAGGAAACGTAACTCCATGACAACAGGCTGCTGTGGTAGTGGAAGACGTGGGCGTACTCTGACCCCCACCGTCTAACCTCCATGGCCCTTATGGTCCTGTGGAGGTGTGTTTACCCTGAACAGCACACTGCAGACAACAATGAGCTCCAAACCATTCCCACAGTCACACATTTGAGGCATCGGCAGGCGTAGTGGCAACTTGGTATGGCACAGAAATAGCATCAGGGAGCTATATGAGGCCTTGCACTGAAACGATTGCATATTTTCATTGTAGAGCCTTGACATTTGTGTGTGTGTGTATTCCTGTTGCTTCGCTTTCCATTCCTCAGGGCTTAGTATGAAAGCCCCCCCCCCCCCAATCTTCAGGTGCATGATTGTTGTCTTTGACTTCATCCATACATTTTTAAACCAGGGTTACAAGCAGGACGTTTATTTTTGTTGTACTTTGGTTTGCCATTGGAACTTTGACCCGGTTGTGAAGGTTATGAGGCCAAAGCAAAAGTATTGTGTTATATAAAAATACTCAGCTCAAGTTCACACGTTATAAAATCTGCACTTCCTAATTCCAAATAGTTTGTTTTTGGCTGCAACTATAACTCAAATTGTCAACTCATCTTTTGTTTCTGTAAAATGTAATGTTTTGAATATATATTTCCTTAGAGAGCAAGTCGACTTCTTTAAAATGCTTGTGTTGTGCGACCAACAGACCAAAACTTAATGATATTGTGTTTTACTGTCATAGACGATAAATTAATAAGAATCAAAAAATATTTTAGAAACTTAACCCAGAAAAAGCTACTGAAAACCCTACAATTAATCATTATTTTGCTCATTCATTGTCTGTCGACTTACTAATGTTCTCATAAACTGATATACTACTATACTATACATTTCCCCACGATGTATACAATGAAATGATCTACACTTGGAACACTAAAAGTGGTAAAATAGTAGTGTTACTAGCAGGAATCAATAAACCATAAAGAAAGTAGCATACACTTTGCATATTCTTAAACAGCCCAAAAGGTTGTCAAAAATATAATAGTTTTATAGACTTAAAGAATCACAATGAATCAAAAACAGGTTTATTGCCAAGAAAGTTTACAAATACAAGGAATCTGCTTTAGTGGTGCATACATAGAAGATTGAATTAATAGAAAGGATAGATTGGAAATGAAAGCTATAGAATATAACAATAGATAAAGCCTCATAAACGTTTTGTGTTTTCATCACAAATATGTTTCACTTTAAAGCAGTGCATATAGGTTATCATTTGCTGCATTACTGTTGCACCAATAAAAAAACAACAACAGCAGATGTAATTGGCCCATTTGGCACTGTCCTTGATATTGACCAATTACGAAAGAGAATGGGCGGAGCATGAACATCGATTTTTTTTTCTTGGTTTTCCTGGTGGCAGAGGGAGGGGTATGCGCTGAGAGTGTTGTTGTCTGTCACTGCTGGGGACACACGGAGCTGCCAAGGTCGGTGAAAGTACGGCTGAGACCAACATTACATCCTAAAAAGTACTCCCCAATAAACATACAGGTGAGTTTTTGTGTTAAACTAACTTTTACTCGTGTTTAGTGGGCGCTGAGTTGCATTTCCTTTGCCTGGTGTTGTGCCAAAGTGTGTATCCCCGTCAAATCAGTGACTGTCAAACGAGTTCACATGGGAAGAGATGCCGGGGAGGAAGCGCTAACGTGCTAGCTAACATTAGCCGCTTTTTAGCGCTGAAAGTAGTTATTTGCTGCCGTTTAACAAGAAACGTATTCATCACCGCTTTGGCGCTATTTAGTATCGCTGACTAGTTCATTGAGGGAATACGTTTCTGCAGGGTTTGCTTGTCAGCAGTGCCAGCTAACAGTCACATTGACTAGCCAGCAAACTTAGCTTGCAAGTAGCAGCCGAATACAAGCCACATTTAATTTGAGTCTTCAGAAACCATTGTCAGTATGACTATGTACCAATATCTTAGTTGTTGCTTCATTCCGACACGTAAATGCTTTGATAAATATGTGACTGAGAGAATTGAAATGCTTTTGGAGCATGGTTTGCTTCAAGTTATAACACTTTGATAACTCTTACCATCCACATCACTGCGGTAAACTACTGTGAAGAGTACAGCACGATTTGACATTAATGTACTGCTGTATATATGGGTCCTTACATAATTGGACGACATTTATACATCAAAACTTCTTAACTTCTAGTTTTCTGTTATGTATTTGAGGAAAACATGTAAGAAACCATCACACAAATATTTTTCCTTAACATGCTTATGCTCCCTGGTGCCAATAACAATAAAGGCAATTCATTTAGGAAAATACAGTAAAACAGGTGACGCATGTAGATTATACAAAATGATGTATAGACATTGCATTTTAAGAGAGAAATTTCATTTTAGGGGGTGCTCGAGAGCTATTTGATATTTTAAACAATATTTTGAAGCCACTTTTTCTGCAACTGTATTTCAATTGTTTAAGTATATTTATCATGAGTGCATGTTTTAGCGTTTTGGGCAGGGATCATTTGAAATGTCATAGCTGAGACAGAACATATCCTCCAATTCTGGAATGACCCATATACTGGCAGGTGGTTGGAACAAAATATGGTGTTGTGTGTTACGTGTGACTTTCTCTACTTGTGTAACCGGTAGAAAAGTTGTATTATCCTAGTTTCTTTAAATATGTGTTGTTCTCAGACTTCAGTTGTAAATCCTCGACCGCAGCAGCTGTTTCTTTTCTCTTCCCTTCTCTTGACAGGATCTGACAATAAACAAGTATTATTTGCACCATTTAATGTTACTGCAGTACATACTGCATTTCAACCAATAACAGCAATACATCATTGTTCATTCAGTTGAGTATTATGAGTCATTGCAGTGTTGAGGCGTAGGTGGTAGTACGCAGTAAGATACAGTGTGTGTTAGTGTGCTGTATAACATAGTTGATATTGAGTGTTTGAGAAATTATTCATGATGACTACGGATTTTCCAAAAATGAAGTCCCCATTGGTTTGCTCTCTGAAACACAAACACACAGAATTGTGGAAACATGTAAATGTTTCAATGTAGAAAGTGTACGGACCCAAAAGGACATATTGATAACCCAGAATCCCCTTAATGTAGCGCTTCTGAGAGGAATGCTCTTTATAGTGGTTTGCAATGCACTGACATGGCGCTCTTTTGTTGAACATACAGCAACAGCTGCACTGTGTGTGTGTGTGTGTGTGTGTGTGTGTGTGTGTGTGTGTGTGTGTGTGTGTGTGTGTGTGTGTGTGTGTGTGTGTGTGTGTGTGGTGTGTGTGGTGTGTGTGTGTGTGTGTGTGTGTGTGTGTGTGTGTGTGTGTGTGTGTGTGGTGTGTGTGTGTGTGTGTGTGTGTGTGTGTGTGTGTGTGTGTGTGTGTGTGTGTGTGTGTGTGTGTGTGTGTGTGTGTGTGTGTGTGTGTGTGTGTGTGTTGTGTGTGTGTGTGTGTGTGTGTGTGTGTGTGTGTGTGTGTGTGTGTGTGTGTGTGTGTGTGTGTGTGTGTGTGTGTGTGTGTGTGTGTGTGTGTGTGTGTGTGTGTGTGTGTGTTGCTGAACAATGGCTGTTGTGGAACGTGATCTCTCATGGAAGACGTTGACATGCTTTGCATGTTCTTTGCATGACATAGTTTAGCTGTGCCCCTCAGTATTCACTTTTAGCACCATTCAGACAAGTTAGCGCATGTAGGACTTCATGTAGCCCCAAAAGGAAGATGTGATGTGGCACTTTCCACCACGTATTAACCAGATCTTGTTCTGTTTGACTTGATATCATTACTTCTGCTTTTATATGTCACACGTATGCATAAGACACACCACAGTGATGATAGGCTGTTGAGATAGCTAGACCCTTTTTTATAACGCCTGGAACATGTCTATAGATGTTTCAAACTGAATAATATTGTCGTAAGGACAAGTTGATGCATTGCTTTTGAAAATCTCAGCGATGTTCAAGCAGACAGGTTTCTGGCAATGATTGTCTCCTGATTATCTTAAGTGTGCAGCTAATGTAAACTGGGCAATCAGTTATTGATGTGTGTTGTGTAGCTCTTGTGAGCCATGTTAAAGTTTGAGATGGTGTGCTGAAGAGATGTGGTGCAGCAAATGAGAGAACACAGAAAGAGCAATAGACATGTCAGACTTTACGAATGTATCTTGGCAGGGTCTGAATGCAGCATGTGTGTGTGGCTGAAACACTGATTGAGCATTACTCTGTCAGAGCAGTAGCTGTTAGATTGCAGTTTAAAGTCTCGTCGTTTTGTTCTCTCTCGGTTCAGTGACAGAAAAACAGGATATGGCAACTCACACCCTCTCAAACACTGCCCTTTTTCACATTGTGGTTTTTAACCTGCTGTTGCATTACAGGTTGCCTGAGGCAGTCACAAGGCCTTTTGTGTTGCATCGCAGTGTTTCTTTTGTACTTGTTTAGCACGGCTAGGCTGCCACAAAAAGCTCTGCCACAACCTCTGAAGAAAATGTGATAAGAAGAGACTGCATATATAACCTTAGACACGTTTTTTTCTACACGAGGCAGCAAACTTTAAAGGTCTACAACCGCAGCCCAAAACTGGGCTGAATTGATGTGAAACCTCAAGCATAACTACATGGCAACACATCACCTTTTGGGTTGACTATGTATTGTTATGATCAAAGAAACACTATCCATTTGAAACATGGTTTGCAAGCTACCCTTCTGATGTGTGGAATATGATGACTGCAGCCATTCAAGTCCTATTGCAAAGAGACACCCAGCTACTTAAACGTGTTGCGTTAAAGCCTCACCAGGCTGGAGAAAGGTAACGTGATATTTGCAGTTAAGCTGCTCCCAAACTCCAAATGCCTGCAGCAGCAACAGCAGGTTTCTGTTTGTTAGTCGAACTATGAATCACAAGTTGCTTTGTGACGATAAATGAGAAATCTCAAAGGATTTCCTTCCAGCATTGTGCTCTGTGCCAAGTCCGATATCTGTGAAGAGCTTTTAGCTGAACAAGCAGTGTGAATCCTTAAATCACTTTAGATGCCACCTGCGGTTAGCCTGCCGCGCTGCAAGTCTGTCTCTGGTGCATCCGATCACACGTGTTCGGAGGCGTGTGGCGCAGTGGGTTGTGTGTTGGTGTTCGGATCAGGGTGTCACAGGTTCAAACCCCACTGCAGTCAGCATGTCGTTGTGTCCCTGGGCAAGACACTTCACCCCAAGTTGCTCCTCCACAGTACTGAGTATGTAAGTCGCTTTGGATAAAAGCGTCTAACAAGTGTCATGTCATGTGATGTTCATGTGTGTTCCATTTTGGCCAAGATCAGAGAAACTCCTCCTGTGTTTGTTTATTTAACTGAACACTAAGCATGTCACTGTTGCATTAATTGACACCAAAAATAATGTAACAACCGTTATTTTTTAAATCCCAAGCAAATATGGCAACTGACCTGGACAACGTTTGTCCAAGAAAACAGAAATATCTTCAATAAAATATGTGACGCCTTAATCATCTTGAGTTTGTTTAATTTGTTAGTTAATGGCAATGTGGTGCACATCCTTGAACACTCTCATTACATTTCTTTGACTCAGTATTTCATTCAGACTGGCTAGAAGTCCTTCAGCTCCTCCTATCAGCACTCGGCTCTCCTCCTGTTGTCAATGACTAATCATCCAGTTTACTGTGGAGCAGCAGCCACCGCTGACTCAGCCAACGCTGCCATCTGGGCTTCTCACTGGCTCCAGAGCCTCAGATGCTCAGCTTGTGTGTCCCTGTGAATGGGACAGTAATACAAGTGCAAGAGAGAAATTAACTGTGTACAGTAACATAGATGGAACAAATATTAAAATAAAAAAGTATATCCTCCTTTTTAAGTTTTCAAAAGATATTGCTTTATGACAACATTTTAATCGACAAACATGTCAAGTGCGCTCGGCCTCTCTCCCTCAGCTCGGGGCTCCGTATGGCTGCTGAACTCGGCTAGCGTTAATTAGCGTCGCTGTAGCGGCCAAAATCCTATAGAACTAAAACAGCCGCCGAGGCACTAGTTAGCGGATCTTACGCAGGGCGATGATCATCCAAGTCCAGACAAGAACCTCCATTTGTGCAGTGTTCTCCGTGTGTGCTCCTTGTGAGTGTGTTCTCCGTGTGTGCTCCTTGTGAGTGTGTTCTCCGTGTGTGCTCCTTGTGTGTGTGTTCTCCGTGTGTGCTCCTTGTGAGTGTGTTCTCCGTGTGTGCTCCTTGTGAGTGTGTTCTCCGTGTGTGCTCCTTGTGAGTGTGTTCTCCGTGTGTGCTCCTTGTGAGTGTGTTCTCCGTGTGTGCTCCTTGTGTGTGTGTTCTCCGTGTGTGCTCCTTGTGAGTGTGTTCTCCGTGTGTGCTCCTTGTGAGTGTGTTCTCCGTGTGTGCTCCTTGTGAGTGTGTTCTCCGTGTGTGGTCAAAAACTGTATGGGCCTTCCGGCGGAACCTCTCACCAACACACATAGGTTCCTACCTTTATACCCACAGTTAATTGGCTCATGCAGTCGCCTTTTACTTGCATTTTTGATTCATCTATTATTTAAGTGGTGTGAACATGTGGATATTATCCTGCTGAACAAATGGTGTTAGTATCTTAAACATGCAATAGATCTTGTCTTGCAATAGTCTAATATCCAACGGAAAAATACCATTGCAATATTAACTTCCGGGTCAGCTTACAAAAAGATGTCCCAATGTAGCCTGGGTGCTGGTTTGCCCCATTAGTGACACATTACACACACTAGCTTCATTCCTATGCTGTGTTGTTTGTATTCTACTGCTCAACATTTGGTTTCAACAGAGAATAGAGATTAGTGGACAGCAAATGTAAAATAATATGGCATTCCTTCTTTATTAGAGTGCTCACACGCAATAGCTTTGCTTGTATTAACCAACAAAACCCCTCGCTACAGAGAGTCTAATCTTTACAGCATCCCTTCTCTGCTTGTGTCTATTTATTTTCCATGTGCATATAACATGTTGGTGTGAATGCAGCTTCAGAAGAGATGTAATGATGGCTGAAAGGCCTATAACTCAGGGCTATCATTGCAGCTCAATCATCCACCCACTTCCACAGCCTTTTCAGTCCCACTATTTGGCAGAGCAGGGTTAATACATCTCATCTGTTAGGGCAGCTTATCCCCTAAAAGCGTTTGAACTCTTAACCCACAAGCGTTCGATGTTCACCCAGGATTTAAATAAGGTCCTCATTTCAGACGTCTACAATATGTGTATGATTTTCATTCTTGGCTCTCCTCGATCGCCTTCTGTTTTTATGACTTTCAGGAAATAACTTATTTGTGTGCGTGTGTAGTCAACCGTGGCTGTGTCGCAGTGAAATACAAATGACTGTCTTCTCCAAGTTCCTGTTTTACGTCAAACTAACGTGTGCCTGTCTCTTTATCTGTCTGGCTGTGAGAACAAGTGTGTGTGGAACTGCGCTGCTTTATGACCCCACACACTTCCCGCTCACGTTTCACTTTTTATGCTCACATCCTGTCAGTGGGACAACAGCTCTCTGTAAGTCTGTTGCTGTGCAGTTTGCTCTCGCTGGCTACTATTGTGCAGAGGCCGTGCTGTTAATCGTCAGTGCTGGTACGTTTATTACCCCCCCCCAAGTGATCCAGTATTGCTGTTAGTGGTTTGTTTTAATGTTCCAGTTTCATTTGTCCTTATTTGGCCTTGCAGGGTTTCATGCTGCCTCGTGATAGATAAGTAACCTGTTGTTATTGAAACTTGAGTGGAGGTGTGACGGGGTCATTTAAAGTGCGCACCATCTGTCGTATCGATTTTGTACAAACTACTTTCAACGACCGGCTTCTTTGCTTTGGCAGTTTATTTATGCACCAATGCCCAAAGCATCTTGCTATTCTAGGCCAATGGAAAATTGGAACCCTTTCGGAAATATGTTACGGTACAAAGCTTGGCTGAAAGTTCTGAAACTCTGATTGAATTAGTCTCATTCTTTGACGTCATGCTACTGATCACATGAATGCAGCACAGGAACTATAATTCAGCAATGATGATCGCATGTCTATTGTCAGGGTTGACTTCTGCTCTGTGAATCACACTTATGGTTTGGTTTTTATGAAGTGGAATTACCTGCATGACACTTCTCTTTTTCTGGCTCGATGCTTCAGCCAGATCTGTGAGATTGAAAGCATATTATTCAGTTGGAATGTTAAATGGATTTTGATACAACATGCAACCAAAGAGTGATGCAGTGGTGGCTTTTTGTACACAGACATGGGAGTTAGCATCGCAAGGGCTTCTTCAACTCAAAGCAATGGGATTTTTCCATTGGGTTCTGTAATATTGTAGAAAACAAGATATTTACATGTATACGTTTTGTTAAGCAGGATAACCTCGACATATTAACAACACTTTCCTAATTGTTGAAGTATAAATTCAATGCAAGAAGTACAAATGTAACATTAGGCTGACAACAAACTACATCACGGTCGCCTGACGTCACGTTATCGCTGCTAAGCTAAAGGTGGCTAATGTTCTGTGTGATAACGTTTAGTAGTCTCACTCAGTCACTACCGTTTTTATGACGCTTATAAACTCCAGACGTTCACCAGTAGGGTTTTGACTGACCACTATTGTATGTTGTAGAAGAGAACGTAAACAATCTCTTAAGCTTGTGTTTACCACAGATCTTATTTCAGGCATCTCACCAAAAGCCTAATTAAAAAAAAAAATGTTGTTTTCAAGACGAGCGAACCGGAAGTTCTAAAAATGCTAACTCATTTCAGGACATTGGGACTCATTCCTGCACCACCCTATATGCATCACAGGGCACACCGCTAGTTCAATGTAGAACACATCATATTTAACCTCAGTAGAGGTCAGAGAGCTGACTGTGTGCTGCACCGCCACCTGTTTCCCTGCATCTCCACAGCTGGCAGAAGGATCTCTGCTTCTTGAGTGGCTTTTTGCAATTCAGCACAACTTCCACTGTTCTGAGCAGGTGCGGGAATCCAGAGATGTACAGCTGTTTATTGTTCACCACAAGCTAACAGTGTGTGAGAGCAGGAATATTAGGAAGTTTAAGAGGACAGCCGTCACGCTTCAGTGAGACGGCTCTATCAGCACACTGAACAAAATGACAGCAGTTCGGCCAGGAAAGGCCATTGACTGTCAAAAAGTGTGTGTGTGTGTGTGTGTGTGTGTGTGTGTGTGTACCCCTCTGTTGCTCAAGACTAGAACACACAATTTTGCATGATCAATTCAGTGTGCAGTATCTGTGAACATGTATAAATATGCAGTTATAGTAAAATAAACTAACCATTATGATTTGAATAAGAACACCAGCAAGTCACGTCTCAATTCCGCAAAGATTAACATAGCACTGTTATCACCTTCAGTAGTCTAAGTTCCTATTTTCTGACATTGTGTTCTGCTTGTGCTCTGTACACACTCCTTTCTTTGCAACTGAGTGTCTGTTGAGCTAGACTTGCACTTATGCAGACTCAGAGCAAAGGTAGCAAAGTGAAAGGAGAGTAAGGAAAAGATGTGGCCTAGATATGGCGCATGACTAATTGAGCCAGTATTCTTGATCTTGGCCCGTGTCAAGATAAACAGATTCGTTTATTGACTGAAGCCAAAGGTCAGAAGTCGTCTGCTGGACCAATCGGAAGTGATTAGCACTGATCCTTCACTGTAGAGCAGGGGTATCAAACTCAATTTCATCGCGGGCCACATTCGCATAAAGGTTGCACTCAAAGGGCCGGTTGTAACTATATAAATATATAATATATATAAAATAATGAATTATATGACATGATTGCCTCTGAATTTGATTATTATCAGATAGGATAATAACTTAGTAACTAACTACGTCTGAAAGCAGAAGTCCAGGGCAAATAATTGCAAGTCTCTTCAGTGCATGTCACACAACGAGATGCATTGTGGGACATGTAGTTTATGGGAAACCTGCTTCTGTAAAGTGGCATGTAACCGTATAATAAACGTATTATATTCTTTGCAAGCTCTTGCGGGGCCACAGAAAAAGTCGTGGGCCGGATTTGGGCCTTGAGTTTGAGACCCCTGCTGTAGAGCCAATGTTCAAGGAAAGCCATAAATAGGTTTGTTTTCAAAGGGGAACACCCGTGTGCCCCACTCCCTGTGTGGGTATGACAAATCCAGATACCATTTCTTTGAGCTCTGAACAATCTTAGCCTCTTGTATATGCTATCTCAGTGTTGAAGGATTAACAAAGTGGTTCACTTTAAGGCTGGACAAAATCAAAAATGTCAACATGAAGCTGCTGTAATTTAGGGTTCATTTTTTAGGTATTTTATAGTGCGGCAAAGTTTCTTAGCATCTCATCGAAATCACAATATGTATAAGTGCAATATTCAAATAGCAGGAAACACAATATTTGTGAAATGTTATCTAAGGCTATATAATAATGTGTTTAAGTACTGTGGAGCTGCAGACATATTCTGTGCTACAAAATGTATATAGACATAACAAAACATATTTGATGCTACAGATCCTCTTATAAAACACAAATAATAATTTAATATAGTTTTCAAATGTACTCATGTTAGCATGACCAAACCCTCCAATATCCTGCAATTGCAATATCAGTTACAAATAATCGCGAGTCATTATTGTTTTCCAATTCTGCAGCCCTAGTTTTGTAAGATAAATAGATCATTCAAAAATGACAAATCAGTATTAATGATAACGTTTTTCTGCTTTCAGTGTCCTGTAAATACTAAATACAAATTGCTTGATGATTACAAATAAAATGCAGCATAATAATTAGGATTGTCCTGCCATCAGGGTCAAGGCATCTTCTGTGCCTCCACCCAGCAGAGAAGGAGCCTGCAGTGGTGGAGGTTGCTTGATGCTTTCACACACACTAGCTTCACACAAGTCTCAGTCACACACAGACATGGTTCCCTTTGTATCTGCAGTGCTGCTGACATACAGGGCTTGGCAGAACAGAAGTGGCATTGAGCAGAGACGTAGGAGGAATTTCTACGCCTGGAGACCCACTCTACGCAGCAATGGCTGCTGGTAACCAGCTCTGCCTTCTCCTCCTCTCCGAATACCAAACGCCCTCCTTAACTTTCCTACTTTGCCTTGATTTCTTTTCCTTCTTGTATTGTTCTCTTCATGTTCCTTGGCAGTCCCCTTTTCCCCACTTTCTCAGCATTGACAGAGTTGTTTACTACGTTCACTGAGCTCTGCAAACAGAGAAAATGACCACTGTGACTTTTTTGTCTCTGTTGTCATAATGAGATTCCCTTTTTTCTCTACACCAGAGGCCAGATGTGGTGAAGGGATAGTAGTGAGTCTGTGATGGACAAGTGTAAATTGAGACAGCAGGCCCAGCTGACTGCACAGAGCTGAGCACTGGACTCTGTAAGTGTGTGTGAGCTATGGCTGTGTGATATACTTGCTTTCTGAGCGAGAGCAACAAGAGTACTTAAAAATGAGCTGAGCCTGATGTACGAGTCCTAACTGCTCAAGTGTTTGGAGCAAGGTTAGCAGACCAAAACAGAGGAATCCTCTGCTGCCAGTACTGTAGGAGGCAGGATAAAAAGTGTCAATGATACAGCAGGGAGAAGCAAGGCTGCCATTGTGGTGGTGCTGGGCAGGTTTCCCCTACTCCACCCAGCCCACCCTCCTCTCCTCTGCCTTCCAGCAGCACCCCGCACACCCCCACCCCCAGCCTGTGTCCATATTAGGGCAAAACTCAGCCAACCTCCCCTGGAGCTGAGCTCAGCCCAACACGCCCTTCTGTCACATTTGCTCCAGCGAAGGAAGCCTGAGGGAGACGCAGCTCCCCTAACCCAATTTTGAAGGGCTGTTTTCCTGGCCAGTCAAAACAGCAAGGAGTTTAAATATGGATGCACAAGGCCAAGGCCGATCTTGATTTGTTTTTCAAATGTGGCTGGTGCATTTTAAATGTTTTTTTTTTTATAGTTAATGGGCTTAACTTGAGCAGAGATTGACCATATGCCACTTGCTGATCAGCTCTCCATAGTGCCATGTACAGTGGGGCAAAAAAGTATTTAGTCAGCCACCAATTGTGCAAGTTCTCCCACTTAAAAATATGAGAGAGGCCTGTATAGGTATACCCCAACTATGAGAGACAAAATGAGAAAAAAAAATCCAGAAAATCACATTGTCTGATTTTGAAAGAATTTATTTGCAAATTATGGTGGAAAATAAGTATTTGGTCAATAACAAAAGTTAATCTCAATACTTTGTTATATACCCTTTGTTGGCAATGACAGAGGTCAAACGTTTTCTGTAAGTCTTCACAAGGTTTTCACACACTGTTGCTGGTATTTTGGCCCATTCCTCCATGCAGATCTCCTCTAGAGCAGTGATGTTTTGGGGCTGTCGCTGGGCAACACAGACTTTCAACTCCCTCCAAAGATTTTCTATGGGGTTGAGATCTGGAGACTGGCTAGGCCACTCCAGGACCTTGAAATGCTTCTTACGAAGCCACTCCTTCGTTGCCCGGGCGGTGTGTTTGGGATCATTGTCATGCTGAAAGACCCAGCCACGTTTCATCTTCAATGCTCTTGCTGATGGAAGGAGGTTGTCACTCAAAATCTCACGATACATGGCCCCATCCATTCTTTCCTTTACACGGATCAGTCGCAGAAAAACAGCAAATTAACAGTATTAATAATTAATATCTAATTCTTAACTGTGAATGGTTTTCATTTATTTAACATTAGAAATGTATTAGTCTGGCCAATCCATGACTTCAATCCTGAAGGGCCAATGGATCTATGGTGGGGGTCAGCACAAGGTCAGGAAAACCCACATTTGAAAGGGAGACAACAGATGATCAAGAAACTAGTGACTTGCTCAATTCATTTGTGAGGGATCTGTGAAGAACGTGACAACAGCTGCACTACTGGTATTTTGTATACCAGCAATTGAGGGTGGACAAGTTTACTACCACTTAGGTTTCAATTAATTCTGTTAATTACTTATTGTAAAGCATTTGAACATTCTTTTGTGTCACATGTTCATTATTAAGTTGATGTATAACTGTATAGTATCTTCATTATTTAAAATATAAGGTCTAAAAATGGCAACCGTATTTTCAGTTTTGGCAACCAAAAGCTGATGCCTGGTTGCCAGCCTGGCAACCACTTTTAAAAGTTAGCGTTGAGCCCTGCACTAAATGGTTTTAGAAAAATATCGGCTCTTTGTTTGTAGATATCTACTAAACTAAAGCAAATGAAGAGAGTAGGCCTGTTATACTGAGTGATATATATTATACACACTGCTCTGCTTTCTGCACGGACCTCACAGCTGTTCTCACTGTAAACATCGCGTTGCGATGAAAGCAGTTAATAAAATAATATCCAGGGGATGCATGCAGAGCCGTCATTGGCTGAGATAAGTCCGGCCGTGCGTCACGACTCTTTTAAACATCACTGTTGCCGGAAATGCATCCACGGAGGAACCGTGGAGGACCCATCAGTGTATCCTCGGTTAGAGCTCCTCCAGAGAGCCTCCTCGACGCTCGATCCTCGGTCCTCGAAGTGCATTTAGAGAAATGGGATGTCCTTCAACATGGTGTGCTGAAATTCATTTCCGGGTCACTACCGGGGGACCGAGGATTCAATAGAGGCTTCTCAATACTCAAATTTCCCCTCCTCGACTCCTCGGTCCTCCGGTAGTGACCCGGAAATGAATTTCAGCGCGCCATTTTGAAGGACATCTCATTTCTCTAAATGCACACCGAGGATCGAGCGTCGAGGAGGCTCTCTGGAGGAGCTCTAACCGAGGATACACTGATGGTTCCTCCGCGGATGCATTTCCGGGAACGGTGGAGGCGTGACGCACGGCCGGACTTATCTCAGCCAATGACAGCTATGCATGCATCCCCTGGATATTATTTTAGAAACTGCTTTCATCGTGTCGCGATATTTCCAGAGAGAACAGTTGTGAGATCCATGCAGAAAGCAGAGCAGTGTGTATAATAGGGCTGTGCAATTAATCGTATTTTAATCGCGATTACGATTATGGTTTGCGACGATTAGGAAAACAGCATAATTGACAAAATACGATTATTTTGCTGGGTGCGCTTTCGCCCCTCCCTAAAAGCCCACTCGGCCACGTGGGAGTGACATGTGTTGTGAGTGTTCAGCGCAAGCGAAGATGTCAGAACAAGAGCAGCAACTAGTTAAAAAGAAGGGTCACGGGGAGATTCCCAGTCGATCGCGAGATGTGTCTAAAAATAGAACAACAATATTCTGTTTTATCGTTAATGTCCTGTAACATAATGTTCCCGTGCCAGAATAATGCACTTGAACGCATCAAAGCTTTGTGATTGGCCGGCCTCACTCCATGTGTCCAGGCGTGGCTGGTGAGCAGTGCACTAGTTCGCTGACGTTGTCCGTGTCAACAGCATGGATGGTCAACAGGAGTGACAGTCCGCACACACACAAGACCGCAATTATGGCAGAAGCAAAAAAGCCCAAAATATATAATTTTCACTCCGAGTGGGAGGATGATTATTTTTGTATCTATGCCAATTCAAAGTCCATCTGTCTCATCTGCAATGCGAGCGTGACTTTATTGAAGAAGGGTAATTTAGGAGCGTCATTTCAAAACAGTGCACAAACGCTACGAGACGGAATTCCCTCCTAATTCTGCCCTACGCTCCAAAAGGGGAGGGGCCTGAGAGCACAGCTAAATGCACAGCAGTCCATTTTCACCAGGCCCAACAACAAGAGCAAGGCTGCTACCAGAGCATCTTATCGTGTCAGTCACGTTCTTGCGAAACACATGAAGTCTTTCAAAGACGGCGAAGTTATGAAAGAAGCTTTCCTGGAGGCTGCGACACGCTTTTGTGGGACAGTAAAAATAACAGTAGCATTTCAACAGGTTTTTGATATAATAAAAACTCAATTTAGATACCGTTATTAATCTGCTGTAAGTTTTAGTTTGTTTGAATTTATTCATGATAATTATTGTACAAAATGGTATAAGAATGCAAACATTAAGATCTGTTCTGTTTAAATTGATTATAGTCTATCAGTTCAGAAACTAGTGTTGCTTGCATCCTATTTTAAAGGCATTTCTTTTTATACTCTAATAAAATGCAACAAAAAATGGGTTTGATTCTATTAATGTTGTCTTTTTTATTGCACTGTTGCTGCAGCAGATTACTGTGTAGCTTCAGATCTGAGTTGTCTTATTAGTAAGCCTAATTTATACTTTTGCAACACTATTTTTATATAATGGCAAAGAAAGGGTTCTTCAGAGTCTTTTCTTTTTTTCCTGTGTCATATGTGGCAGCACTGCCACAAGTTCCTCTTCAGAGAGGGTCTTCAGTACAGGTGGCAATATTGTCACCTGCCTGCGCTCATCTCTGAAACCAGACCATGTCAACAGGCTGGTATTTCTTGCAAAAAATCTTTAAGAGATGACATGAGCAGCCCTACCAGCATTTGCCATGGTGGCCTAAACATTTTTATTTGGTCTTAAATTGTAGTTCAACATTTATATCCTGTTACTTCTGGACCATGACGGTTGGCCAGCCTTCAACGTTTAACTGAGTGGAATATGTTGAATATGTTTTACCAAAATGTTGGCTATATGTTAAGGAGTTTTCAGTAGGTTGTGACAGTGCACTGCAACATGTTGGATTTCATTTATTTTGGTCTAATTTATTTTTATTTATCATATTAATATATGTTTAGTATGGTTTTGGAAGAGCGCTCCAACATATTTATTGATCTTGTTTATTGGTAAAATATTATTTGTTTTAAAGTTCAATAAATGGTCAATAAATAATCGTGATATCAATTATTGACCAAATAATCGTGATTATGATTTTTGCCATAATCGCACAGCCCTAGTGTATAATATATATCACTCAGTATAACAGGCCTACTCTCTTTATTTGCTTTAGTTTAGTAGATATATACAAACGGAGTCGATATTTTTCTAAGACCATTGCTTCACATAATAAAATACACAACGGCTTATGCTTTAGGAGCTGTAGATGTGTGTGGTACAGTGTGTAGGTGTAGGTGTGTGGTACAGTGTGTAGGTGTGTGGTACAGTGTGTAGGTGTGTGTTGTACTGTGCGTAAATGCGGCGGACAGACGGGTCTCAGTTGGTTTGGTGTCCTCTGCTTACTTTTAATAGGCCTACTTGTAAATACAACTTTTGGCCCGTAATTTCAATTCCCCATTTCAGCGACCAGAGAGAGGGGGGGATATATCCAGTCTCTGATTGTGTTACGTTATTATGAGAGTGCTCTCATACTTTAAATTGTATATATTTATATAAATATATTTGTGTGTGTGTGTCCGCATCTGTAGCCTGTTATTGTCTCATTATACCGCACTCTCAATGAATTCAAAGTAAATATGTGGGGGAACAATGTTCAGCTGATCTAACAGAGATACAGTGCTATGACAAAACACTCGACAGCTGATGCAACTGTTGCCACGTAATAATGAACGGACGTCTCTTTAAAATGACCGCTCAGAGGAGAGGAGTTCTCATTTCTTTAAACGTCTGCTGCTTCCCCTCCTCTCTCCTCGGTTCCCGTCCTCGGTCCTCCGCTCGCATCTCCTGTGGGCGGGTCTAAGTCTCGAGGAGGGGAACCGAGGAGGGGAAATTAGAGAAATAAGAAAGGGCCCAGGAACCAACACCAGTCAAATGTCACGTTTGTCAATGCCAATTCAATACCACTGTAAATAACAAAACAAAAAATCTCCATGTCCCTCAACTCACATCCTTTATCAAGTTTGATTGCAGATTTAATAGGGTCATATTCCCTCAGTTATATATATATATATATATATTAGGGGTGTAACGGTTCACAGAAGTCACGGTTCGGTGCGTACCTCGGTTTGGGGGTCACGGTTCGGTACGGGTTCGGTACAACAAGAAAAAGCAAAAAAAAGTCCCAAATGCATAATTACAGGTTTGTTGTTATTTATTTTTGAACAGTAGTGCAAGTTTCAGTTTAAAAATAAGGAACTCTGACATTTTGAATAATTAACTGTATTAAACAGTTAAAAACAAACCACAAACAGTACCACACACACTCAGATGGCCATATTATCTATAATGGCTGATGTCAAACAAAAAGGTTTCATCAAGCTGTAAAACTTAAAAGAATGACTTGAAAATATTACATCATAAATAATAAGAAAGTGTTTCAAGAGCGCATAGTCGTTGAAAAACATATGCCAAAAGCTTCCGTTATTTATTTTGGTCTCACGGCTCATTGGCTTCTTAAAAACAGCGGGGATCAGCTGTTGAACTTGTCTTTTGCCGGGCTCTGGTGATTGGCAAATCTGGGTGATGTCTTCTGATGTGATTGAGCATGTTTGGCGTGTGTTACCATTAGCATACCGCACCGCTATCGAACAACACCGACACACCGTCCTCGTCCGATCCACCACTCGTACACTCCATCGTTATTGTAGTCCACAGGGAACCCGAAATGTTCCCACACAGCTGATTTAAAAGAAGCAGGTGGGTTCTAGCTCCTGTGTGTTATCTGAAATCTTTGTTTCGTTTGTTCGTTTTGTTGTTGTGTTTCTTCTTGTTCTTCATTTGTTGTTTAAGGGCGGCTCGCAAACAGCTTTTAGGCGCAATACCGCCCCCTGGATTATATATAGTGTAGTGGATACTGCCAGGGCCGCCCCTGGCCAACTTGGGGCCCCAAGCGACATTGTGAGATGAGGCCCCCCCCCAACCGACAGGAGTGAAACACATTTTTTTGGAAACAAAGTAGGCTACTTATATAAATATAATTCCTGTTTATTATTAGTATCAACACAGTTACTTTTGTATACAGTGAGGTAAATGGTAAATGTGGATGTACGTCTGCATTTCCTGCCAAATACTAGCCTCAAAAAGATTACAATATAATGAATGCAAATAAACTACTTCTACTAATAATAATAATCATAATCATAATCAATTCAATAATATAAATACTATATTATTTTATTATAATTTAGTTGTAATATAGTCAAGACAAAACATGCTTATGACATGCTCAAAAACTGATATTTCTTAAATCTGTATTCTAGTTCTCTCTGTCAGCAATGTATCAACAACTACACACACATTTCTATCAGTATTTCTCTGTGTTGTGGTTGACATGATGATGACTGTTAGCAATTAAGGGGAGAGGCTGAGCGTCACCATGACGATGACTGTTAGGAGTTAAGGGGAGGGGCTGAGCATCACCATGAAATGTGCAAATTGACATAAAAATGAATAAAAGGGGAAACAATGCTCCATGTTTTTTAGGCTGTAAACTTTAACTGTTATGTAAGCCAACTAGACAGACAGTGTATCACTCTTCCTCCTGTACATTAGCAGATAAAAGGCATCACATACTTGAATGAATGTTAAATAAAGAATGCTGGAAATAACTGCATCTCCATTAGCCTGTATGCTCTGCAGAGACTGCCTTCTTCATGGCGTGAATTGCAGCTGATGTTTTAATATGGCAATTGGCAATTTGACTTATACAACATTCGCAAGTTGTACATTTGACTCATACAATAACCCACCTTCGAGTGATGCTCTAGTTTCTTCATGTTTTGTTTTTATCCCCTCTTCCTTGTGCCAGACTGAAACTGTCTTTTCACCGACATCTCTTCACCTGCACTAGTGGCCGTATCAAAGCCGTGATTGGTCAGATGTCAATTCATCGCAACGGTGTCGGGTTACAGACGTGCTCCCCTTGTCACCTCTCACTCTCTCTCGCTGTGCGCGGAGAACTGCGCACAGCAGCTGAGGCCCTCTGGGCGGGGCCCCCTGCGCAAGGCGGGGCCCCATGCAGCCTGCGTGATTGGCCTGTAGGGAGGGGCAGCCCTGGATACTGCCCTGAATGACAGACTTTTTTCCCACTCGTAAAAAAAAAAAGGCGTATTCGTCGTGTGACTGCATGTGCCGAACCGTGACGTCCGAACCGTGACGGTACGGGACAAATACGGATACCGTTACACCCCTAATATATATATATATATATATATATATATATATATATATATATATATATATATATAATTTATAAACAAAAAACTTGTATACGTTTCTGGCTAAAAACGAAATTTCACATGATACATTTGAACACACCATAGGCACGTTATAATTGACCTTCGCCCAATTCACATTTTTACTTAATAGAGCTGGAATGCACCTAAATCCAAGTCAATAGCACCTCCATTATTAGATGCTAAGAGCTAATGGCTAACATAACCATCTGTAGGCTACTCCTACATTTTTTTAATGTTGCATTATCAGGTAAAGATAGGATGATTCTCATTGAATCGTCGTAGTAAATGTATACATTTATATGATCTAAAGTATCCCGACTTAAATGCTTTAGGAACAAATGCGTGCAATCGAAATTTTAAATATTATTTTTCAATTTTAGAGTTTGGGCGTAGGCTGTAAGTCTTGAGCCCTCGGTGCTGATACGTAAAGAAAATATGACTTTCTACAGTAAATGAACTTGGTACCAAAGTATCAGTTCTTGTCACATTCCTGAAAGGGTATTGCAGTGCAAACCGTCATGTTTGATGTCATAAAATGAATACAAAGTGAATGTAGGCACTTGTTACATTACACCGTCAACCTCATGAATCCTAATGGTTAGTGATGTCTCTGTTTCCCCCTCACCCCCTCCTAAAATCCTCAGACAGAGCTCACTGGGCTGCATGATCCATCATCCATTCATCAACTGTTGCCATGCAGAATGGAAGAAAGAGTTGTCTCACACACACACACACACACACACACACACACACACACACACACACACACACACACTTACTCATGGGACAGTTGCACACTTCCAGCCCATTGAACCTCCATTGAGGGTTAACCTCAGTTTGAACCCTTAGAGGGTGTTTGCAGGAGGCAGATCATCCAGAGCCAGATGTGTTGCCCCCCCCCCTCTCCTCCCATCTCTCTAACTGACTCTATCCTTTGCGCTTCACATTGCAGTAGAGGACAGACTTTTGCCATTATACTCGTGCAGAAACACACATTAATCCACTTGCCTGGTGTCACCTGGGACTTCAGTTTACGCTCTACTCGGTCACAAATGTGCACACCAACTCCCTTTGCGTGACCTGGAGCAATGTTGGAATTTTCCGGCGGTGGAGATAATGTTCGTCCATGTAAATAATTTAGTTGCAGGTTCAATCCTGGATGTCTGAACATCAACAGCTGTCAAGCTATCCAGGGGTTTATCCCTGTGGTTTAGGGAGTATGTAATGGAGCAGCTGATTAAACTCGGAATGCTCATAGTGTCATTTTTCACAAACTAAACAAATGATGTTCACAAAACTACAAATTATTTACATTATTTGAAATGCCCTCAAACACAATAGAGTACTGTAAATGCATTACATTTAATTGTAGGAGGACCCAGTGACAATATAACCCATTCTTTAGAATGATTTGATGTGCCTACATTAATAATGTGTTTAACTTTTATTTTTTGTAACACAAACAATCACTCATGCTGGATCATTATTGACCTAAGTAAATGAGAGATTCAACAATGCATCATTTGGAATTCAAATAGCAGTGTTTTCTTTTTTTACAACTTAATGGTACAACCTATTTGCCAGATGTACATACATTTGACATAGATTAGGAAGAGTGAGGTGTTGGACCGGCTTTATATTTGATCAAATCTGATTTTTAAAATGTTCAATTAAATCTATTTTGTACACACTTACAGTAGGAGTTGAACATGGTTTTAAAATATTGTTACCTGTTTGTTTTTTAATGAGTGAGTCCTTAGTTGAAATGCAAGGAAGAATTAAAGCAATGGTGACAGCAAAGAGCTCCAAAATGTCACCCCTGATAGCCCTTAGTCTCTGTTACAGTCAAATCAGGGATGTACCCGCTAAACTATACAACACAAACAGTTATGCTTTTTCTCTCACCCTGTTCACAAAAGGATGCCTATCATAGTTGTAGACCAGGCTAGATTTGAACTATTCCTAATTTTTGATTGTGGAAACTTGGATGCAGTATTGAGAAAACAACGGATCTTGATCCAAAGTAGGTCACGGCCTGTTCCTCCCTCAGGGCAAGAAATGTTTCTGACTGCGAACTAGAGACTTGCAGATCAGCAGTTTACATCTCCCTGTAAAACTCAGGAACCATTGTTCTTGGGATCATGAAGCATTATGTCCAATCTGGTGTGACAACCTTGACTCTTGCCTTTTTTGTCAGAGCAGTTTTTCTGAGAAGAGTTGAAGGCACTTCTGCTGTCGACCTTGACAAATGCTCTGTGACTGACTTTGTGTCTGTGCTCATCACTCTTCCGTTAGCGCAGGGAAAATACACATGATGTTTCTTCACTTAATTTATTTCTTACACTGACTGATAACTGTAGTGAAACAATGTGGAACCAAACCTTAAACTTGAAAAGCCATGCAGTAAAATCTGATTGTTCTGAAGAGTACAATGTCGATTTGTTGTTGTCAGAGGACATTTTCAAGGTTTGTATCTTTCTTGGCACATTTCCTCGATGTGTTTCAGTAGTAGTAATAACTGCCAATGCAATATCCTGATCCGGGTGCACTTTGGCATGAGTTCCGAGACCTTTCTGGTTATAACGTAGCATTATATTTATGACCCATTCACTAGTAACTCCTTTAAATCACAGCTACAAAGGCATCTACATACTGTCTGTAAGTGAGTCATTTCAGGGTGAAAATGTAGCATTTCATGGATATATTTATCAGTAACAATTTCAAGGTGAGCAGATAACACAATACTCATTGGAACAACATAAATAAAGCCTAAGAGATATGTCTTGCTGACATACTGTATTTAAAGCTTTATCGGTAAGGACACTTCAAACTGCGTTGGACACATTTGCACTAGATTATAAAGGGTTCTTACTGATTCATTAAGTACTCAGTGGTTTGAGGCTAATGTTGGCCAAGTAAACAGTCTGTGAAAGCACAGCTGATATGAGGGACAGATAAGAGGGACTCGGGAATGTTCTCTATTATGGTCCATTTAACCCAGTGAACTGTGGGATATGGAGTCTTTGGTCTCCTTGTGTAAACGTTGGCTACAGAACATTGGAGGATTACATTCGGTAGTAGCAAGTAGTGTATCTTTCCATGTTAATGCACCTTTTATAGATCTACAACTGTGTTGATGTTCATTCACTAAGGAAGATGTTGCTTCCTGTTTATTGTGGATGGGATTTGAAAACATTATCCATGCGTGAAGGCTTTTTCCAGCGCTGTTCAGTTTAGCTCCACTTCCGTCATTGTTCTTTGTTTAGTCCCAGTGCATTTCCCTAAGCAACATAGTCACAATACGGATGCTCTCTTTGTTCTTCTGGATTTTGTTTGGATGCACAACTCATATTTTCTTCCTGAGATTTCCCTCAGGATTACTTCTTTATCACACGTCTGCAGTCTGTCACTCTACCTGTCTTTACCCAGAAGGTTTAGCATCCTCCATGCAGTCAACCAGAAGTGGCAGCAGCTTTCATCACACACCTTCCCCTTTTTCTAAACTGTGTGTGTGTGACACTCGTATTAATGTGCTTCCCCTGTTTTAACCGACATCTCTATCACCATGGAAACAGCTTTTAGAAACAGCCTGTAGATGGAATAGACTAATGTGTTTTGTGGGTTGGGTCAGGTGTGAGTGCTATTAAAGGACCATGTCTTTACCTGTCAATAATTCATTGACACCTGTTGCAAATGTTAGCGTTGTCTCAAACTAAATTGTGATAAAAATGTTTTCCTTTTCCTTCATTACGCTTTGTTTGTACTGGACATTGGTTGCCAGGGTCTGGTCAATCAGTGTTTAAAAAAGATTATAATTTGGAGGAAGTGTGTTAGACACAGTTCCACTGAAGCTGCCATTATAGGCCCAGTTCCAACCCGTCCCTACACCCGCCCACGCCTTAACAGAGTGAGCTCCGTCTGTAGAGTGAGGCTCCCTTCCTTTAGCTGTGGCGTACAATTCAAGCATTAATCGGTTGTTTATGGGCCGCTTGGTTTATACAACAGACCCTGTAAATCTACAAAACTTTACCATGAATTGCACACATCTACGATTTTATTGTCAAGACAAGGCTATATATGTTCCTTGAAAAAATGATAGATAATTTAAGCTTTAAGTTATTATAATGCGTAGGACAATATGAAATGTCAATTTTGTGCATTTTAATAGTAAACTGGAACTATTTCCCCTATTTTCATCTTCCTAACCTGCTATTTTTTCTTTTAACTTAACTTACAACCAGTTATATTCTAACTCATTTTGGATCATTACTAGCTGAATTTCTGGGGTTCTTTTGCAACATCAGAGTAAAGGATGTTCATGGTAACTTCATTATAATCTGCCCAGCAGCTGCTTTGCACCTTCGGGGGTGTTGGTAGAATATTAGTAGTCATATTAAAGCAATCAGATGTGATGTGGGCGGGACTTGAGAATAAAGAGTGCTGACTACAGATACGGCTTATTGCGTCAACGCTAGGGTTATCGTGAAATGTTCAATTAGTTTATTCTATGGGCTAATGGTTGACATATGCTAAATATCACAGCCTGACTGCCCAATGGATGAATAGACTGATCTGTATTACAGAAGATTTGCACAAATCAGTCCCTCATCCAGAAACGTATACAAATGCAATCAAGCTCAATTACAGCAACAGCTAATTATATTAAGTGTCATGTAATGAAGACACCAGTGTTTTTTGATAGTTCTCATTTCCCTTAGGGCAAAGAACAATTCAGACTGAGAGTAGGTGAGAACAGACTAGATATGTAAGAAAGACCTGAGAAACTGCCTGAGATACATCCATTTTTTTTATACAGTTAATAGATAACTGGGTTTAAGTCTGATTAGCCAAACAGAGTGATCTCATTGTGACAAAATGCTGTCCCAAGAAAGTTCAATTAACTAAATGATCCAATATATAAATGCTTTGCCTTGCAGCATACTGTTTAATAACACAGAATGGGGCATGATGGCCTGTATTATGATGCATGTTATTCCCGGTGGGCTCACTGGAAAATTCCATTCCTGCTCTCGATTGATGTTTCCTGAAAAACATGTTTATTTTTTTTTGAGTCTGCAGGCATCTCCATCCTCTCTGTCTGGCTCCACCACCTGCCGGCATGATTGACAGATTTACTGACTTTCTGACCATTAAACTGAGTCATCTGCTTACTGCCTGGCTAAATGTGTGGCTATTGCGCTAATAACTGCCCATATGAAGGGTTAGATGGATGACAGTCTCTCCGTCTGGGTATGGCTGTTTTTATAATCGGACCAAAATCTACTGGCTAGTTTGTAAATGGACTCCCGGTATAATTTAATTCAGTGTCATTGTGCAAATGAGTTGACTGCTTGGCGACACCTGCTTGTATCCTGGCATGGAAAAGGACACATTAGAAGTATCCAGCTTTGAGTCACTTAAAGGTGGGGTATGTCATTTATTTCAGAAACACTTTTTGTTATATTCCATGGAATGCTCTTAACATCCCGATAGCAATGAATATCTGAAATGCTTTGACAATAAATACATAAAAAAATGTCATCTGTGGAAGCCGTGGTGTTGTAAAAAGCACGACCAATCATCTGAGCTGGCCCGGCTAAAATAACTGGATGGCCTACCTGCCTGTCAGCCTTCCATCTGTGCACAAACTGATCTCGTGCCCTCATTGGTCATGTGTGCGTTCGTGTGTGTTGGAGGAGGGGCTCTGTGAGGAAGTCTGAAGGAAGAGGCAGATTTTTTCCGGTTGTGTACTTTCTAGCGCACTCGAGCTGGTTTCTCCAAAATGACATACCCCACCTTTAAGAGGAAGTGGAGAAATGAAAGGGAAAGAGAGAAAAGGGAAGCATGGATAAAGAAGTTGACTCGCAGAAAGAGAGAAGTTGTTTGTATAATAAAAGCGATGATGCTGAAGTGTCTGCTCCCCGCGCTGTGTGTGTGTGTGTGTGTGTGTGTGTGTGTGTGTGTGTGTGTGTGTGTGTGTGTGTGTGTGTGTGTGTGTGTGTGTGTGTGTGTGTGTGTGTGTGTGTGTGTGTGTGTGTGTGTGTGTGTGTGTGTGTGTGTGTGTGTGTGTGTGTGTGTGTGTGTGTGTGTGTGTGTGTGTGTGTGTGTGTGTGTGTGTGTGTGTGTGTGTGTGTGTTGTGTGTGTGTGTGTGTGTGTGTGTGTGTGTGTGTGTGTGTGTGTGTGTGTGTGTGTGTGTGTGTGTGTGTGTGTGTGTGTGTGTGTGTGTGTGTGTGTGTGTGTGTGTGTGTGTGTGTGTGTGTGTGTGTCTTTGCCCTGATAGAGTGATGATGAGAATAAGATCTGTGGCAACACACGCTTATGATAATTACATGTTTTGTTAAGCAGGGTATTCTCACAATATTAACACCACTTCTGTGGTTTTGGAAGCGTAAATGCAATCACCAGAAGAAGAAAGCTAAAGATAAGGCTATAAACAAACGTTGTTTGACTTTGAACCAGAAGTGGTCAAATGCTAGCTATTCTCCGAGTTTTAGGACACCTCTATAAGGAGTGTGTCGAGTGTCCCTAGGGGGCCACCATCCATCCATCTACAGCATGCCACCTTTATTTCCCTGGCTTGCCGTGCAGGTCCTCCAGAGGAGGGATGTGGGTCAACACAGATGGATGAGGACTATTTTCTCTGACAGATAGCACTGTCTTCAGGCTCCTGAATGCTGAATTGTTGCAATAGAAGATGGAAGATATGAGTTAAACGCTGAGAAGAATGTGCACACAGCAGATGTATAAGTAATGCTCACTGCTACTTGGTATGATCAGTTCTTAATTTGTATGTGGGTGAGTTTAATACGAAGGTGTGTGTGTGTATGCTATGCTCTACAGACCATGTGAGAATACACTGTGGAAGCCTAATCACCCATTGCATATCATTTGGCCTCATGCATGAATGTTTCTTATTTTTCTCTTTCATTTGTCATTACTCACAGCTATTGAAGGAATACATGAAAACCCTGAAACGTGCGCTGACAACCAAAACTGTTCTTACCCACTTGATTATGTTGATGAATTTGTTTGATCTTAAAATGGATGCGACTGCCAGGCAATTAGCATTTAGCACGAGGAAACACCCCATGAGCCCATATAAGGGCAGCAAATTGAAGCACTGTAACATTAAAGTGGGACAAAAGAAGAAGAAGAAAGGAAACTTTAAAAATGTCTTCTGCAGTGAAGAGAACTTTACTAAATAAAGTTTTATAAAGAATAACATATAGTTCAGCATATGTGATTCACTTTTTCCCACATAAATGAAAAGAAAAGAGTGCACTCGCTGTTACCTTAAAATAAAGTGCAGAATATAGTGGACCATTGTTATTCCTTCAGGTGTGTATAAAAGCTTGCCAAGGCCTGCGTATGAGCATGCTTATTGGTCTAATTGTGTTGTCTTTTAGGCGAAGTGTGACACCATGTCCTTGAAGCCTTCTAAAGATATGCTTGTTTGATATGCTACTCTGCTTTGCTAACGCTAGAATGTGTGAATGGTTTCATTTGAAAGCCCTGTCTTGCATAGCTCATTTCTGAGTTGGCAACTCTAAAATGTGTCCAATCACTTGCCCTGTTTGAAGACGAACACTGTACCCAGAGGCTGCACTGTGCCCTCGTGTGTGGACTACTTTTTCTTGTGCCTTTTCATTTTGATAAAAAAACACAACTTTATAAAACATTCATACAACAATGATTGAGTCCATTCAGAATGGTAGAGGCTTGACTATGATGTGCCTCTTCTGTTTGGGGCTGGCTGTGGCTGTAGTCCACTAATTGGAAGATTGGCAATTCGATCTTTTGGCTCCTCCATTCTTCATGTCGAACTGTTAAACCCAACATTTCTTAAGTCAATTTCAAATGGACAACCTTTTTTTTTTTTTGTACCTGTCCTTCACTGGGAAATCTGAGCCTTCTTCCCGCTACTTATTGCTTTGAAGTCAGGTCTCCATGACTGGATATTGGTGGTTATACGACTATGCACTGGAGCACAGAGAGTATTTATAGACGGGCTGGAGTGCATAATGATGGCCTGCCCTGCTAATGATTTCCTCTTTTGTTCAGCTGGATACCATCTTGGATTCTGATGCCAGAAATAGTTCCACCTCTAACAGCACTAATGTCACTTAACTGTTCCAGGTGCAAATGAATCATTCGCAGCTTTATTTATAAATCATTGATTCATTTTGAGTTGATAAAATGTTTTAATTTATTCTTCGCTATATATTTGGGCTGCACGATTTTGAAAAAAACAAACAAATTGCGATTATTTTGACTGATATACAAATTGTGATACGAGTCACGACATTATAAATATTGATCATCTTTCCATCATTATGCTCAATATCATTCAAAGATATAGTTAAAGTGATCATGGTATGATTTAAATTGTATTTGTATGGATCAGTACCCAGCTCAAATATGTTATTCAGTTGAAAAACAATGTTTAGGCCGGGACATCTCTGCGCACCTCAATCCCTAATTCAAATATTCACTCTTCTTTTGCATGTACCAAATATAGCAATATATTGAGATTTCAACATTTTGATGAAATGTCCAGCCCTACTACATTTTTTAAAGATGTAGAAATGAACTTCAGATAAGTCTCTCTTAGGGTTTGTGACAGAATGAAATGGTACCATCTTTTGTATGTATTCCCTGCTCTCACCCTGCAGGAAGTAGCAGTACCGAGCATGCTAATGACTGTCAGCACCCACAGCTTGTCGCAGGACATTTAATACTCCAGTGAACATGCAGCAGACGGAGCCTTAATCAGCTTTATTTTAAATATCACACAGACAATGGTGTAGATTTCACTGTTAAATAATTCAGTGTGTGTTCTGTGGCTGTATTTGTTAGCTGAATGCTTGTATATGTGAGAAAGGGGGAGGTTGGAAATGTGATACTCTACCTGTCCGATGCACAGATGTTACACCAGGTTGTGTGATTGGTTGTCTTTCAACCATCATTTCTTTCCCATATATATTCTAACACACGCTCTTTCTTTTCTCTCATTTCAGAGACAAAGAGAAAGCGGATGATATAGACAGCAACCCGGGCTCCTCCACCAGAGAAGGTAAATGACTCTTACACAAACAGTTCTTGGAGCATGTGTAGTCATGTTAGAGTCAGACCACAGTGTAAGCTGCCACTGAGGCACAGCAGCCCAGTCACTAAACTGTGGTTAGATGACTGCAGCTGGGATTAGCCTGCACTTGTTGTAGAGAGCCCGACACTTTCTCCCTCCAAGGCACTGTTTTTCCTTCGGGTTGTTAAAGAGAAATTCTGAACTTTCAGTTAACATTTCTTAGATTTGGGCAGGGGGAGGCTTCCCAAAGATTTGCCCATCAGATGAAGTTTGCACTAACAACTGAAAGAAACGGTTGGATTGCCCTTATTATATGTGGAAAGAGCAAACATTTTAATGACCATTGCATTTTTATATCCTAATATCTAGCAAGTTAAATGACAAGCCATTTTCATAATCCATAGGGCTATTAAAAACGTCTAATGGAAGGCAAAGGCTTCTGCTACGGACCCTTCAGTTACACATGGCAACCGTTTTAGAGGATTAAACAGGATTCTGAAAGTGTCCACGCTTAGGGAAATGCATCTTTGCAAATAATCGACATGTTGTAAAGGGCATTGAACTACAAGAACTGTGTCTTACTGATACATTCACATGATTCTAACATGAGCATGATCAATTAGGCATACACTAGCTAGTTTTCTAGTTGGGTTAAAGCAAATGATTGCAACTATAAAGAAATTCAAATGTGTTTTTAAAGAGAACAGCTGCAGTTGTTAGGGACATTTAGAGTCCGTTTGTTCGTTAAAGGTGCCCTGTGGACTGTGGAGTTTCTCTCACTGATGAATTCCATTTCTGCTTTTGGGTCTGATTTGGTTGCTATGTGACAGTGCTAACGATATTTGGTAACATTACTTCTCTCACCGTTTTCCATATAAAAGAAAATAAGAGACCTTGGAGGAATACAAAATGCATTTTTCACTCTACAAATGATTGTGTTTGTTCGCTCACAACGTCATTTCTCTCCCAACAGAGGTTGTTTCAGACGGCAGGAGAGGCCATTTGAACGTGGCATTCATTTTGAGTTTGCTTTAATTATAAAGTGCAGATAGCCTCGAGACTGCTGCATTGTTTCACAAACACATTTTTCAAACAAGAGGAATGTTGGAAATGAAGTCAAAGGAGGACAGTGGGGCTAGGCGAGTTTCTGTCTGTCACTGAGAACTACTTGTGGAATGTTTTGTTTCTTTGTTTCTTTTTCCAGACAAGGTAAACGAAAACAACATTTGAGTAAAGAAAGCGTACATTTTTTTTTTTTTTTTTTTTTTTTTTAATCAAGAAACTAGCCCCCCCATGAGTCATCCAATTTCAACGTTTTGAAATATTATGAAGAAAGGAATTTACAAATTCATTTACAGGGGCTTAAATAACAATAGAAACCCAGAAAATAAAAAAGTCATGCAAGTACATGTATAGATCATAACATAATTCACTATAAGTTAACTGACAGGGTAGAATAAAGTTCCCCAGTGACACAAGTCTGACGTTTGTTTTGCACCATTTAGTGTCCGAGGGGATTTTAAAATGTATTTAACTATTTTTAAAGTGTATTTGGTATTTCTTGAGTTCTTTTTTCTTGGAGAAATCTCACCACATCTTCCTTATTTCTATCATTTTAGTTTAGGACATTCTTGTAAATGACTTCATTAAGGGAACTATCTTTTGTCTCACTCAAAAATATCTCTTTCTCTGGTATACTATATGTGATATTCCCCTTTCAATTGGAACCACGTCACAGCTGATGGTTAACACTGTGGGAAAGAGTTACATGTTCCACACTTTCAATCCAGGCCGTATAGATAAGTGGATTTGAAAGAGGAACCGGGCTGACGAGGAACTCCCCAGCAGAGTTTCCCCTTCCCTGTCTGTCCTGACCGAAACGTAGAGACAGGACAGTCTCGTGTAACCGAGAGCAGAGACTTTACAATTCTGTGAAGCTCTTAAGAAATGCAAAATATTCTTTCTAGTGGCCCAATACCGAAAAATTGATATATATTCGTACCCTCTTGGGTAAAAATGGCATAACTTATGTGTCCGTATGTTAATGCAGGTTTAATGAACACGGATTTGTCCTGTATCATCATCACAGTTAATGCCTCACACTGTAGATACTATTTAAAGGCTTTAGTTTGCAACACACACTTCACTGCCAAATCATTGAGTTACACAGAATGACATTACATTACATAAGGTCCAAATTTAGTTAACTCCTGCACTACTACACGGGTGTGTCTCACTCTTTTTTTGCCCAGTCACTATTGTGGAGTTGTTAATGGGATTCAATTAAACACCCATTCTATCTGCTGGCTTGTTTGACCCAGGTCAGGAGGAGGGTTTTCAAACATGTCATGTGACCATTATTGTGACTTTAACCCTGCTTAGTAGGGATTTCTGAGAAAAACATACACAAAAAGAAATCCTCCAATAACTCATAAAACGAGTAAAAGAGAGAAAGAAGGAAACCAAAGAATAGTGATCCTGTGAAACATTCATATACCTGGTTAGACCTTGTCTGTCAAGATGAATATGTTCCAACAAGCATTAGCGAGGCTTGTCTCCAATTGTTCACTTCACAGCAGACATTTTGAGTACTGTCATAAGAAACAATAGCTACTGCATTCAATTCATGTAAGAGCAAGCTCCAGATTCCTGATGGTGTGCATACTGACTCACTGTGTTGGCAGCATACTTAAATAGTTAATAGAACTGAGCCATTGTTTATTGGTTCAACCTGTGATTGTATTGCTATTACAAATGAAAATGTCTGCAGTTGAAAACTCAGTCCTATGCTCCAGCTAGCTAGTGTTGTTATAATGGCAACAAACCACGTATGTGACATGCCTTAAGTGAATAAACAGGAGACCATGGGGAGAGCAGACATCTTTTATATGCCCAATTTTACTCCGTTTTGAGCAGATATGGCATGTTAACTTGTAAAACATGTCACAATGTCTCTATCCAAGCCTCGTTTTTTATAAATGTACGTTTGTTTAATTATACATAGCATGTTCAGCTTGTCTGGAGCTGCTGTTGCTTTCATTTCCGCTTTCAAGAATACTGCTGGAACTGGTTTGTTTTCCCTCAGGGGGAAATAAATCTCAAACTCAAATACAGGTTGAAGGCACAGTTCTCCCCAAACTCTAAGATATCTATTTGTTCTCTTGCCTGTAGTGCTAGTTGTCATTCTAGATTGTTGATGAGTGTCCAAGATAAGAAGTGTAGGGACTCCTCTTCAATATTAAGAAACTAGATTTCACTCAGGTTTTGTTGCTCAGAGCGCCAACAAATATCAACAGCATTGACTCCTTCTAGTAATCAGGATCCGAGCAGTTTGATGTACTTTCTTTAAACCGCAGAATGACTCGTGCATCAACTCATGCCTATAAGGTCTATTGTTAGAGCTATCTTACATCACAGCTCAGCCATGGAGGATAATATTCATGTTTACATCTCGCACCGTCATCATAAGTAGATACCCTTCTGCGCAGTGATACAGTGGAAAGAAAGTAGTTCCTACATGAAACAGCTCACAACTAGGCCCATGCAAGGATGTTTTTTGTTTGTTTTTGGGTAGAACTATCTCTTAAGATAACTGTCACAGGATATTATCATAGCGTGAATGAGCATGTATGTTTGCATTTGTACTCTTCTGGTCAGATGTTCTACATATAAGGTTTCTGCACAGCTGACTTTGCTCTGGGTTTCATTTCATACCTCTGTATCGTACTTTAATCACGGGGTTAAGTTTCTGGGTGTACCTTACATTGTATCAGTGGCAGATGAAAGCTTCACTATGCTTTAATTCATCTGTACACAGACCTGTTTGGTCGAATTAATCAACAAAAGCCTTAGCATACCAGAATGCAATGCAGCTACATTTTTAGTGACATCACTGCAATCACGGACACTCCCAAGTGTTCATAAACCCAATGACTCTAAGCCATAATAAAGTGTTCTGTAGAGGTTGTTAAAAGCAATTCATGTGTTGTAAGACAAATTAATTGTAGAACAGTATGAGAAGAATTTTCCTTAAGGCGTCTGTAAAAGCTAAAAATGCCGTTTTCCCCCCCGGACACACTTTCTATAATGAATTTTAAAAAAACCTGAATGGAAAGTTATAGTATAGCTTGACTTGTATATGTTGTTATGGAAGCTTTGTTGTAACATGATGTTGCTCAGAAGTCAGATATTTCTGATGGTATATCTCTTTTGCTGGTTACCGGCACCTGAGGGTAGCAGAAGCAGAGTTTGGCTGCAGATAAAGGCATAGACTTGCTGAGGAACTTGTTGTAGCCGCAGGTCAGGGTTGCTCCATAAAACGAAGGTACTGAAATGACAGCATGTTGGTACATGTACCAACATGCTGTCATTTCAGTACAACTGCCATCCCTGTTAGTGAGAGTTAATGTGAAGCAGCACTGCCCCCTTCTGGAACAACCTTGTATTGAAGCGCCGTGTTAAATCACTCCATGCAATTCATTATCTGACGACTTTATAGGATTAATTATGTCTCCAGAATTAAAGCTGATCCTGAATGAATTGTACTCAATGTGTTTTTGATTTTATGAGGGCTGAACGATGAGGGTTTATGATTGAAAATAGTCGCTGGAGGCTGTGCACTGTGAGGATCATGTGCACACTGCAGGACAGAGTCTCTGTTGTTGTCTCCTC
Source organism: Gymnodraco acuticeps (assembly GCF_902827175.1). Classification (NCBI taxonomy): domain Eukaryota; kingdom Metazoa; phylum Chordata; class Actinopteri; order Perciformes; family Bathydraconidae; genus Gymnodraco; species Gymnodraco acuticeps. The sequence continues at coordinate 7,218,269 of NW_022990590.1, forward strand.
ACACTAGGCCTGTGAAGTCAAGGAGAGGTTGGATCTCTGTGTGTGAGGAGAAAAGAGTGTGTGCTGAGAGGCTCTGTGAACAGCTGCCACGTGTCCTTAATAGACTGACTGTAAAGGACATAGGCAATCGTACTTATTTTATCAAAAGGGAAATTGGATTTTGTGACTATTGCTCCATTTAATTAAAACAAAAATATATTATAATATAATTAAATATCAAAATATAAAATCAAATGTATTTCTGTTTTCTATAACACAATCATTTAAAGTAAGAATTTGTTCAAAACAATTATTAAATTAAATAAAGATATTTCTGTAAACATAAGAAGTAACATTTACAATAAAAAATATTAAATTTAAATCTAATAAAGATATTTCTATAAACATAAGATTTTTAAGTATGATTTTGCAATACCATCATCTCATGAAATAAAGATATTTATACAAACATAAGTTGAAGTAAGAATTTGTAATAAAATATATAAGATATAGTTCTTTAAAAATATGTATATAAACACATAAGTTAAAGTATGAATTTGCAATACCAATTACTAATAATACTAATAAAAAGTTAAAGCACATTTGTAAAAAAAACGTCCAATAAAATAAAGATATTGAATGGAATAGAGAAATGTCCAATAAGGGATTTTATATAGAATACAAATATGTATAACCTAATAAGTGAAAGTTAAAATGTGCACACTGTGCTACAATATATAACATATAATACAGTATTAACAGAGGCATATTAGTATTAATATAATATTAATGCCAAATTGCAGTTTATAAGGGTTTGGATTCTGATGGTGAAGTAAACGGTTTAAATTGTGCAATTCAGCATTAATATTATATTACTACGAGCAAATGTATTAAATGTGCAAGCATAAAAAACATCTGTCATCTGTTTTTGTCAGAAGACCCTGGGTGATTTAGTTTCCCACCCAACGAGAACGTATAAACGATCATCTTTTGAACCCAGCACAGTTATACAGGGTGTTTCTCAATGTCGAGGACGCTTGCTTGGTAGCACATGTACCTCCGAGTCAGGTCCTTCAGAAGCAAGGCAAGAATCCTTCCTAGCCTCGGAAAACGAAGAATTGTGGAACAGGCTAACAGGTGTGCAGATGTGCGTCATATGCGAGGCCCCGCCTTAAATGGAGCGCGATTTCCGCCAAAGATTTGGAAATTGGTCCGTGCGCAAAGCATTGTGGGGATTTTAAGACCGCGGAGTCTACACATGTGCAGCCTCGAAATTTCCCGCAACGAAGTACGCCGGCCTCGGTAGAATTCCAAGCATCCTGGACATTGGAACCGTCCTTCGGCGGGACTCGATGACGTAGCATCCTTGAAATAGTGGCTCTGGAGCAGCCTTCCTCGACATTGAGAAACACCCACAGTCTCCATTAGCATGGCCATGATGAGCTGGGATGTTTCCTGCAGTCGTGCCCTCATATTATGCCCCTGTAGGCCTGCTGAGATTACAGAGTAGTGACCACCCTCCATGGCTCAGGAGGAAGACTGTTCCCTAGAAATTGCTACCTACCTACTGCCTTTTGCATCTAATAAAACCTTTACTGAGTGAAACCGCCATTTAGGGCAGCAGCCACGTGTTCTTAATCATTATATTACATTGCATTTAGCTGACGCTTTTATCCAAAGCGATTTACAGTAAGTGCATTCGACCAGGAAGACACAACCTTGAAGAAAACAGAATCATATAAGTACATCAGGTTTCATTGAGCCAAACATTTCAAGTGCTACTCAACTGGCTTTAGGTAAGCCAGTCCTTTATTAGTATATAAGTGCTTTGTTAGCAGTTCTATCGCTCGAAGTGGAGTCGAAAGAGATGAGTTTTCAGTCTGCGCCGGAAGGTGTGTAAGCTTTCTGCCGTCCTGATGTCAATGGGGAGCTCATTCCACCATCTTGGAGCCAGGATAGCAAACCCACGTGTTTCTGCTGATGGGAACTTGGGTCCCCCTGGCAGTGCGGGTGCAGCGAGCTGTTTGGCTGATGCAGAGCGTAGTGCACGCGCTGGGGTGTACGGTTTAACCATGTCCTGGATGTAGGAAGGGCCAGATCCATTCGCAGCATGGTAAGCAAGTACCAGTGTCTTGAAGTGGATTCTAGCGGTTACCGGAAGCCAGTGAAGGGAGCGGAGGAGCGGCGTGGTGTGGTAACATTTAGGAAGGTTGAAGACCATCCAAAAGAGCAGGGAAATAAGGACAGACCCTCAGGAGTTCTGAGCAACAAAGGTGGGAGGAGTTCTTGCTCTCAGCCTCTTCACTGACCAGGAAATACACAGGTGCATTCTGTGAAGGAAAAGTTGTTGTTTTTTACTACTTTTACTCAAGTTCTTGCAGTGTCTGTGTTCACAATAAGAAATCCTTTGTTTAGCCTTCAAATGTATTTCAAATTGTAGAGCTGAAATAATACATCCAGTGACCAATTTACTGACCAAAAATGAATAACAAAAATAAGTATATCTTTTTTTAAATACCTACAATTATTTTTGTTCTAGGATGTAAAATGTATATCTTTTGAGTTTAGTCAAACACAAGAGATATTTTCTGGGAATGAATGATGGCAGCTTATTTATATTTTCTAAATCATTTGCTGTCCGAATTACATTACATGTCACTTGCTTTTATCCACACACATTCAGTACTGTAGTTAATCCCCACAGGAGCAGTTTGGGGTGAAGTGTCTTGCCCAGGGACACAACGACATGCTGACTGCAGTGGGACTCGAACTTGCTACCCCCTGATTCAAAGTTATTGTTGTGAAAAGACTGAATAAATATCTTTCACTTTTATCTAGAAATGCTACTTGACTTTGATAATGAGTTGCCTAAACTGCCCCTGTTTTTAGACTGGGTCACAATGATATTTGATTGAATCATTCTCATCATACATACAGTCATTTTCAACTAAACCACAACACAAACTGAAGTAAAGGAATCAACTGCCATTGATTCATATTTAAAATTCCCCCCAAAACTCAGTGCAGGGTCTCTGTGGCTGAAAGTTGAACCCAGTGATATTTTCTTCATCTGCATTGCCTTAAAATGACTCATGATGCCAATTGTGGATTCATATCAAACAAAAACTTGAAAATCCAGTATCAATGTACTGGGTTGGCTTGTGGTTTGCGGAGTGGTACATTACAAGTCAACAGTCAGAACAAACGGAAACAACCTCTGTTGGATAGAAATGTCTCTGTTATCTCTCAACAACACATTCTGTATGACTTCTGTTTGAATGTCCTGTCTGTTATTCACTGCTGTATTCTGACCACCAGGTTTGCTGGAATGGGTAACCTGCTAAAAGTCCTAACAAGGGATATAGAGAACTATCCACGCTTTTTCCTGGACTTTGAAAGTAAGTCTGGCGGAGGAGTGGATCAAAGGAACAAAAGATGGATGGAGAAGGGGGGGGGGGGGTCTCTCAGCTGCTTGCTCTCTATCAGCAGGTCTCGGTGAAGAAGCCTTGAGGAGTCTGCTTTCTTCCATTTGTTCCCTCCTTTTTTCCCCTTCACTGCGTCAGGACCTCCTGCTCTTTCTTCGTCTTTGTTCAAATAACTTATTCAAGACTTTTTAACCTCACACTTTATTCCTTTCTCTTGTTCTTCTCTCTTGCAGAAACCAAATGGGGAATCTGTTAAAAGTGCTCACTTGCACAGAGCTTGAACAGGGGCCAAACTTTTTCCTTGACTTTGAAAGTGAGCTCAGCTTCTACCTGTCTTTGTGCTAGGCAAAATCCCCTAAATTCATTTTTCCTTTAACCTCTCTTTAGCTGCTCTCACTGGTCAGGGGTCAGCCTATTCAACTGTTAAACCTCCCTGCTTTGCATTCATTAGACTGATTTATGTCTTTGAAATCCTTTCATTTGAGACATGTTGAAGAAGAATGGAGCTGACCCTTGACCTTTGCTGCCTGCTTTTACTAACTTATTTGTATGCACCACTCTCTATGTGCACTTTTTATACAAACTGTCATCAACGGATCGCTCATATTAGCGCTGCAGATAATTGAATATACCAGGAAAATCTTTCAAAAGTGGATATAAATACTGAAATTGGCACAAACTCATTTTAGGTTACTCTTTTGAAAAAGCCAGTCAAAAATCCAAGATGGCAGCAATTTTCCACCAAAAATGTCTTGGAAATATCGGGCGGGGGGTTTTTGCCATAAAATCACTGTCACTTGCCCTATAAGAATGATCTAGGTGTCAAATCATACATTTTCGGCCATGTAGAAGCCAAAATCAGATGTGAGGTATTACTCGGAAGCTTCTTTTTACCATGTCTAAGCCATAACATCTAAATCTTCCAATGGAAAACTGGGTGGCTTATCATGCATGGTAGAGGAGATGGTGGAGGTATTTTGAGGTGTACGAGTGCAGTGGTAGAGATGGGTACACTGTTGACATCATGGTGTTCACTGTCGGCTAACAACTTTTGCTAGGCTATAAGACTAGTGCCCGGAACAATTTGTAATAAACACGACACAATAAAGAATTTACTTCATGGAAAATATGACTTCCTCATAGTCAAAAACATATCATTCAATACCAAAATTGATCCAATTCACAGTTAAAATGGAAATGGCGACCACCATTTTCCAGAGGAATGAACATGGAAATGTTGGTGCCTGTATCTACTTTTGAAAGATTGCTACAGCTATCTGCAGCACTATATAGTGTATTTAATAGTTTCCTCTCCTGCATTATGCTCATATCTGTAGTTATTATTTCATTTTGTAATCAGTGTTATTTCAATATATGAATGCTTTTAAAACTCCACGTTCCATCACTGCAGCAACCACTTTACCACCCTGCTTCCCTATGTTCAACATCAAATAGACAAAGTGGTTCATTTAAATAAAAAAAAGCACATACATCTGCCTTCTCTTCTTCCCACCGATAAAAACCCCCACAAAACGCCTCCACAGTGGCATTTGAGTCACCATCACAATGTAGCCATCCCTTTGTTTATTCAGCAAAGAGGAAATGATGGGAGTGGAGGGGCTTTAGAAATGCAAAACAGACACAGTTTAAAAGTCACTGACGCTCTGAATTTAGAGCCGTCACTCTGTCTGTGGTCAAGTTAGCAAAACTCTGGGAATTATTGTTACATTTAAAACCTGACCTTGACTCTCAAAATGTAAAAAAATCACCTAAACACTAAGGCAAATCAAACTTATATGAGATAGTGAATATAATGCAATTAATTGATGTTCTTATGTGACATATTCAATGTATTCTTGCTGTAGCCATGCAGGAAGTACGATATATTCAGTCTATAGTTGCAGACATGACAGAGTAAAGTAGAATTATGTTTAAATATGCAATAGAAATACCATGAATTAAATGTGGTCAAATGTATATGTATTATAATCAAGACTTGTAAGACATCTGTTTATGTTTACCAAGGACAAGTGCATGATCAAAACTGAAAGAAGCGCAATATTTGGCAAAACATTTGAAAATATGATTCTATAGAAAGTATTGTGTTTCTGCGGAGAAGTCCCAGCCTACAAACGGTTGTACAGACTTAATACAAATAAAGTTATTCACAAAAATAATTGTATGATACAAATCCTCATCATTTTAAAGTAGTTTTCAATATTTGTTTAATAATGGTTCATAAATAATTATTCCCCATATATCACGAATCATATCGCAATTGCAGAATCGGTCAAATTAATTGCAATTAGTTCTTTTTTCCAAACCGTTCAGCCCTATTTTAGAACAATAACCAATTGTTCTTTATGTCGATCCAAGAGCTAGCTGCAGCATGCTTTGGATCAGACTGCCCTAAGAACACTTAGTTTAGTAGCACACTCTGCATACCTTCATGCTAGTCCTTATACAGGCAACTTCTGAATATTTATACTTTAAAATGACCTTAACATTTTTCCATTGTATTCTGTTGAATGTTTTTGATCACAATCTTGTATGAGTTACTATGTAGTGACAAAAACACTCGGCACACATTCCCATGTTCCCCCAGTGATCGTTCCATTATGATGAAAAAAAACAGTCATTACTTATTTAATTAAAGCCCTTTCACATCTAATTACAATATACCATTTCAAATAGAACAATTTAATCTGCTAAAAACACAAATTGAGTCTTGATATGAAAAGGAATAATTGTTTTTTTCCCATTGGAATAAGAAATATAGCAAAAAATAAGATCCGTGGCAAACACACATCTATTATAATAAGTTTATTCAGCAGGATAATATTTATATATTAACACTTCTTTATGATTATGAAAGCATAAATCCAATCACCAGAAGTAAAAACTAACGCTCTACAGTAGACTAGCTTACTATTATTCTGGCATGTGTGTTTTGTTGTTATATTTGTGTATTCCCTGCATGTGTCATGTATTCACATCTCTGTGTTGGGTGTGTCAGATGCTCAGCCGACAGAAGGAGAGCGGGACGTGTGGAACCAGGTGAACTCGGTCCTGCAGGACTCTGAGAACATCCTGATCAGCCTGCAGTCCTACAAAGGAGCCGGCCAGGAGATCAGAGATGTAAGAGACACACACACACACACACACACACACACACACACACACACACACACACACACACACACACACACACACTGTCCTTTCCATAAACACACACATTAGCCAGGCTTCCACCCTGCCTCCGTCCACTTGCACCTGATGGCTGTCCCATGTTTCACCGGAGCGTCAGCCGCACCACCCTCACCCGGCCTCCGTCATATTTTTCACACACACACACACACACACACACACACACACACACACACACACACACACACACACACACACACACACAATCAATGGTGGTATGTAGTGAAATACATTTACTCAAGTACTGTACTTAAGTACCATTTTTAAGCTTCTTGTACTTTGTTATATTTCATGCTACTTTATACTCCTGCCCCTGTTAGAATATAAGCGTATACAAAATAGACTAATAAATAAACATTGTCATATGTTTAACCTTATATAGGTTAATATATCCAGCAGCAGTTTACAAAGTAATTACATTTATCAGCTGTAATTAACACATTAATGCATCTAAAATCATATTCGGTAATTGAATAGATATATGATTCTGAAATGGGGCATTACACATAACTTGGAGCTTGAAGTATATTTTGATGACAATACTTTTGCACTTTTACTTTAGTAAGATTTTGCTAGCAGTGTAATTTTACAATGAAGTATAGGTACTTTGACTGCATACACTACTGTCAACATGTGAAACAAATCTGAACAGTTTGCAGCACAAGACAGAGAAGAATAAGCTACATAGAAAAGAATGTTTCACTGAAACACAGGACAAATGATTGAAACCTTCCCCTCAACGTACTGAATGTGTGTCTGTGAGCATTACGTCTCTAATAATGGATGTTTTCTGATGTGTTTGCTGAATTGTATTTTTTTCTCCCAGGCAATTCAGAACCCCAACGACTTCTCGCTGCAGGAGCGGGCCTGGCACTCAGTGTGCCCGCTCGTCATCAAACTCAAGAAGTTCTACAGTTTCTCCCTTAGACTAGGTATGCTCACTGTGAACTACCAAATATCTTGTTATCTTTTTTTGTATTTCAGTAGCCAGTTGGTTTAAAGACGAAAAAACAGCATCTAATGTCTTTAGAAATCTGTTGTGGCTGTTTCAACCTCTGCACGTCAAGTTTTAATTCTGCAACAGACTGGTCAGAACCAAATTCTGGACAAAATGCGTGCCAACAATCAGTAAACAGCATCCTGTGACATGTTGACCTTTGTCACAAATAAAACCATTCTTCTTAAAAACGCATGAACCTGCCTCTCAGACGCACACAATTTGTATTATTTTGGCGTAAGGTGTCGTTCCTTATCTTCCAAAAAGGGATTGTCTTCCTTCACTCAGGTGCTCTTTAAATTAGTAAATGTACTTACTGTCATGTTTTGTTGATATTGTCTTGCAAAAGTCTTGTAAGTGTTTTTGGATAAATAATAATAAATTTTAAAAAAAATTCTTTGTTATAATAAAAAGTAATATTGTGAAAGTCTGTGACAAGGAACCAGAGGTGGGAAGGTGGTTTTCGTACTTTAAGTATATTTCAATGTTAATACTTTAGTGCTTTGACTTGAGTAACATTTTGAATGCAGAACTTTGACTTGTAACTGAGTATTCATACTGGGTACTTTTACTTTTACTCAAGAAACTCAGCTCATAAACAACATTAATGGACTTAAAAATGAATTGTTCAGGTCTTTGATTCTCTTCTGTCAAATGTCTGAATGTCCATGTTAAATCTAAACTTGACACTTCACAAGAGCTGACATTTTGTATTTGTAAATTGTAGAGGAGGCTCTGCAGAGTTTGTTGGAGAGCCTGACGTGTCCGCCCTTCACGCCCACTCAGCACCTGGAGAGGGAGCAGGCTCTTGCCAAACAGTTCGCTGAGATCCTTCACTTCACGCTGCGCTTCGACGAGCTCAAGGTCTGCCCTCACTCAACTCACTCACGCTTCCTTCATTTCTAAATGATATGTCGTTTATTCAAAAGTCCTGTTTAGGCTTTGACGGTTTCCTTGTTTCCCTTCAGATGAGGATTCCTGCCATCCAGAATGACTTCAGCTACTACAGAAGAACCATCAGTCGAAACCGGATAAACAACATGAATGTGAGTTGGGACTGAAATTACGATATAGAAGGGATTCATCGTTTTGGCTCCTTTTATTCTTATTGTCATTTAAAAAATATATTATAATGATCATGGTATAAATGTTTTATTGATTTATTTTGAACAGAACCTGTAGCAAAAAAACATGTTTTATTTAGTGTGTAGAAAATGACTTCTGCACAATACTTTATTCAAAATCAACACATATTTAGCCTTTAAGAAAAATGCTTATTCTTCCTGTGATCTGAATATTGTTATAAATATACAGCCCTAATCTGCAGTGTTGTCTTATTCTAGAACATAATGTTAGAAGGCCACAGGAAAAGATGGCTGTGTTCACCTTTGTCACATCAGAGAATATAAATAGTTAATGGGGTCCTACGGTATTAGAATATTTAAGAGAAGGATGTCATTAATGTACAAAGAGGAAAATCTTCCTCCACTGACACTTTGTTGTTGTGTGTTTGTCTCCTGCAGTTGGACATTGAGAGTGAAGTGAACAACGAGATGGCCAACAGGATGTCTCTGTTCTACGCTGAGGCCACGCCCATGCTGAAGACGCTCAGCAACGCTACCACAAGCTTTGTGACGGAGGTGAGAGTGCTGACATCACATCACTGCTGCAACAACACATTAGCCACACAGTGATGGTTTTCTAATGCTGCAAATCTCTGTTCTAACAGTGCTTTCAGATGTTTTGCACTCTGAATACTTGGATTAGAAAATATATGAAAATATAACACCTGATATCATATGTGTTTTGCCAGAAACCATATCATCAAGTTCTATTATTTTTCAAGTGCTAGGACTGTCTTAGGGAAGAAAGCTTTTAGATGTGCAGCTCCACTAACATGGAACAGTCTGCAAAAAGAATGGAAAATGACCAAGCTAGTACCACTACATGTTTTTAAAGCTCGGTTGGATGTTACAAAATCAGATGCTGTTGGTACCTGTACTTGTGGTTAAATATGTAAATTGTAATCCCTGTACATTTTGCTGTATGTCCTTTTGTTGTTCTGTTATTTATGTCTTCTTGTGGAACCTACTGCTGCAGGTCTCCCTTGAAAAAGAGATCATTGATCTCAATGGGATTTTACCTGGATAAATAAAGGTTTTGAATTGAAATGTAATAACCGTTTTGCTTCTCGTACAGAACAAGACCCTTCCACTGGAGAACACGACGGACTGTCTCAGCACCATGGCCAGCGTCTGTAAAGTCATGCTGGAGACACCGTGAGTCACCATGCTTTTCTACACAAACAAAATACATCTCAGTTCTACCTTCACTTCATAACTCTCCTCCTGATCCTCTCCTCCCTCTCTGTGTACAAAGGGAATATACGAGTCGTTTCAGCAGCGAGGACACGCTCCTGTTCTGCATGAGGGTCATGGTGGGAGTCATCATTCTGTACGACCACGTTCACCCCAACGGAGCCTTCAACAAGTCCTCCAAGATAGACGTAAGACACACACACACACATATCTGTATAACAGCATCACTGAGGACCATGGATTTGTTCCCTGATGCCGCTCTGCTCCTCTCCTCAGATGAAAGGCTGCATAAAGGTCCTGAAGGATCAGCCGGCTGATAACGTAGAAGGCCTCCTGAATGCCCTCAAGTAGGTCCTGCTGGAGTGTGGAAGGGTTTTTCTGAGACATGTATTTTATATATCCATTCTGCCTAGAAAGTTATGAATAGTTGTGTATTTCAGTCAATGTACTGTATCATTTATTCCACTAGAGGTATCAGACACTAAACTCATCTTTGCTTTTTTTACTTTACTCTTTGTGAAAATGTTAAGACATCATATATTGTTAAATATTTTGTCGAGTGTGTTTTTGTGTGCTTCTCTCCTCTTGAGTATCAGGAAATCTTCTTTTTTTAATAACATGTCAGTAAGGCTAGGCAATATGGCCTATAAGAAATATCTCAATAATTGTAGAATATCGCGACACACTGTACACCTCAATACTTTGAAATCCCTTTCCATAGGCTCCCTTTGACACCAGTATGATGATTCTAGTAGTCCTAACAACACATGTCTGCATTGGCCTACAGTTCTACCCCTGTGTATCTGCTTTAATATAGGAATTAGAGCACAGCTACATGAAACGGAATGAATTGACATCTTACAATACCAAGCCGAACGACTATAGCCGGTTGAAGTACCAAAAGTAAAGTCAAAACATCTCTAAAGCTGCATTCACATGATACGCGGTCAAATGGCTCTACGCTGACGTTGTGTTTCTATGTAGAGAGAGGTGCCAACCATGGACGTCACGCAGCGCACTAAAGTGTTGCAGACTGCTGACGGCTTAAAAGAATATGAGGCAATTTGTACTCGATGTTTGCAACATATACATTCTAAGTAGAACAAGCTCGATACATCGAGGTTATTCGCCCTACCCCACATGTAAGTCCTCAGCTGTTCCACAGTGGCCTCTGTAGAGTCACAACAGAAACATATCTTGATGTTTCATGCCATCACACTTAACTGGAGTGTCCCTGCAGAGCACAATAGTCTTCATTCTGTGAGCACAGCATCAGTTTCACACAGGATTAGATTCTGTTTGTGCTGGTAGCTGAAGGGTAGGGGGGGTGCAGCTATCCCCTCCTGACCCCCTGTTGTTGTTTCTTCCGCTGCCACAGCCGCCTGTGGGGAAATTGAAACTAATTGATTGAAACTGTTCAGCTGTACCACTATGGACGGGTGGATGTTAGAATGGATTGACTGTGGATTCATTTCCATTACTAGGAATATCCTCCAATGGCTGACTCAATACCACTAGCTTGCTCTCTACCATGGTAGACAAGTACAAATGTAACCTCATTAAAAAAAATACAGGAATTATTATGTGAGAAAGAACATGCTCGCAAAATGTTGCTCTTTTATTTTTCTTATCCTCTGATCTTTTTTGCCTTTTCTTAGTTTCTTGCTACTCTGTTTGTTAGTTGATTAAAACTAGCAGCTAGCATGTATAGCGTGCTAAGATCAACGACCCTGCTATATTTTAACGTTACCTACGTGACTTAGCTAGCTGGCAGATACATTTCTGTTAAGAAACACAGAGCTGCCAAAAGTAATGATTCCTTCTTCTTTATCCACACAAACATTTATTATTTATTTCTGTGTTTTTACTTCTTTTTTGTTAATCACTAGCAATTAGCCTTTTCTGTTTTCCGTTTACCAAAACAAAATGAATCGCCAACTATTTGAATATTTGAATAGTCGAAAGGACAACGTTTTTTCAAACTATTATTTTGTAGCTACTTATTAAACCCCACACACCTTGTGTAGTTACAGAAGTTGTTATTCTTTAACGTTTCATTTAGATTGAACAACTTGTCTTGGATTAGCTTAGCCTTAGTATGTGCACTGCTTTGTATCTTCAGTTTACTCTCCCACTAACACTCTAACGTGTCTTCCTCCTCAGATTCACCACAAAACACCTGAACGACGAGTCCACTCCGAAGAACATCCGGACGATGCTCCAGTAACGTTTTTTTTTTCTTTTTTAAATCTAAACAGATATGAAGAGGATCAATGCTCTGACCTCAAATAAGATGTATATGTTTACATTATTTAAAAAGACTCGATGTTAATACTCGTGTGTATTTGCATAGTCATTCCCTCCGAGCTATGGAAACCTTCTTCTAACTTTGCAAAAAAACAATATGAAAGCGCCACATGAATTGCCTCCGCTGTCAGCAGCTATCAAAGCACACCGACGGACACCCTTCAGCCTTATGTAACCATGCTTTGCAAGCGGCACTTGGAAAAAAATGTTCTTCGACTAACGTTCTCAATCTTTTATTTGACAATGGAAGAAGTTTAGTGTACAGCTTTTAGTCAAATTTGAAGCGAAATAAATCTTTTCATTGTGAAGGTTTTACATTGTGACAGAGTTTGTGTGTTAAAACAAGTGGAAGTGTTTCTGTCTTCTCACTTGATCTGAAGAATGAGTCTCAATGAAATCAATCAGTGTGTGTTGCAGTGAAGGGCTAAATATTGAAGCAGATAAGGGATTCATTAGTTTGATGTAAGTATTGCTAAAAGCATTTTCTCTTTCTATGCTCAGCTGTTGAATTTGTTTTTTCTCACACTCCAATCTTGTGAAATAAATCCACTGTGAACATGAATCTTACTTTGCACATCCAGTAAGATCCGGTTGGCTCGAAGTTCTGTAAAGGCTGTGATGATGGAACAAAATCAAATCGACCCACCATGTGTTTTTATTTAACTGTTAATGCGGCAATCCTTCTGAATGATGGTCGATGGTTTCGCCATGTTTTAAGTGACTTACTGTGTGGCTTTTGTATTAAACAGACATTTCTATCAAAGAAAGGCCATCTTTAATTCTGAATACATGATATGTGCTTCTTAACTGAACAAGTTTTAAAACAATTGTTTACTTCCGTAACATAGTGACATCACATTTATATTGGCTAGGGCTCCATCACATTTTACGTGGTAGGCTAAGGGGCGGGACACCTCTAAGCCATTGACCAATCACAACACAGCTAACCAATCAGAGCAGAGGTTGACATTCTCTTAAAAATAGAAAGGTTTTATTCCCCGAGTGGTTGATTGAACAATTCATCTCATCATTATTTAAATTGAAACTTTAATTTGACTTTATTTACATGTTGTTTCATCTATAAATAGAACTAGATCTATTCGTAACCTGACATTTTTTCTTTAAAATATGGTATTTATGTACAACAAATGTCCTTCTAAATTTGACTTCTAACGTAATGACTTTTAACATTTGCCCTTTTGTGAGTTTGATTATCCTCACTTGGATATTTCCTAACGTTCTCAATATCAGACAATCTCATCATTCTCGACTACATTGCTTTAGGTTTAATAACGGTTCATTGTTCATGTAACTTCTGAATGCGGATAGATGCGGAAGTGAGTAAAAAAGGAACTAATACAAATGTTTTGAGCATAAAACCTCCACTTTTCCATAAAATGACTAATCAGATTTGACCATGTAGCATACTATAATAATATCTTTATGACTAGCATCATGACCACTATCATTATAACACATTAAAATACCTTTGGCTTTTCATGGCACCGCCTTCAAATATTAAAACTCGCGGGAAAATATATTAGGATTCTAACCTGAAAATAACTTTATCCCCGACTCAAATAACTTCATTTCATCATAAGCCATACAGTATATATAGTGATCCATTAACATTCAGTTCATGAACATAAATTAACACGTCGGGTATTTCCTTTCATTCAGGCCTGTTGTTTATTTTTGATCCTCTTGTATTTAGTAATATATACGTATGTGTGTGAGAGCCACACTTTGAATGCTATGTTTTTGATGCATAAGTGTACAATATTTGGAGCAGGTGTGCGTATGATACTGATATTCCATATCTGACTGAATCATCATGATGGATGTGCACCGAGCCTCCCTCTGTGTGTTGAGCGCCAGGTGTTGAACACTGAGACGGATTCCCTTTTCCCGTCAGTTATTGTTTCATATGTTCTGAGTTCACACTCACTGTTTATATGAGTTGCTTTGGCTTTGTACTGCGTATTGAATGGGATGTGTGGATTGGATAATAAAGGTGGTACATTTCTTATAAAACTGTTTCCTTTGCTTTCTTGTGATAAGTTGTGGAGGGTAAAAGCACTACAAGTAAAAGTACTGCATTGAAACTTACTGTAACAAGTGAATAGTAAGTATTATTGGGAATGTACTAAAGTACTGTGTCATTTTACCACCAAATATGAAACGTCAACAGGTTTATATTGACAAAAAGTCCTGCATTTAAATAGTGTTTGGAGTCAGTTTATATTAGTATTTGCAGGCCAATATAATTAAAGGTGGGGTGTGTAACTTTGGAGAAACCGGCTCGAGTGAGCTAGAATTTGAAAATACACAACCGGAAAAAATCTGCCACTTCCTTACAGAGCCCCTCCTCCAACACACACGAACGCGCACATGACCAACGAGGGCACGAGATAGGTTTGTGCACAGATGGAAGGCTGACAGGCAGGTAGGCCATCCAGTTATTTTAGCCGGGCCGGCTCAGATGATTGGTCGTACTTTTTACAGTACTACGGCTTCCACAGATGACATTTTTGTATGTATTGTCAAAGCATTTCATGTATTCATTGCTATCGGGATGTTGAGAGCATTCCATGGAATATAACAAAGTGTTTCTGAAATAAATTACATACCCCACCTTTAACATAATATACAAACTAAATTCAGAAGCCAATATTTTCAAAGGTTTCAAATAAGTTAAAGAAAAGCAGCAGATCCTCAGTTTGCATACAGTATTTATAGATTTATATTTATTTATAGTATTTTTTTCAGTGTTTTTCTTCCCAAATGGTTCTCTGTAAATCTTTTTCTGGAGTTATTTTCACACAATGTAAAACAAATATGATATATTGAGTTAGAATGACTCTTAATAATTGGCTTTTTTTTCAGCCTGCCACTAGCAGTGCGGTTCTTACTCAATACCTTGCCAAGAGATTTCAGTTGTATTTGGATAAAAGCGTCTAACAAGTAACATGTAATGTATCCGGCATTACATGTTGAAAATATATAAACTCCACCCTTTGATGCAGCAGCTTTGATGTGTTCCTGATGGAGGCGATGAGCTTCATCTGTGTGTGTTTGAGAAAGGCACAGTCCAGGGAAGAACCTCAAACAGGGGAACACCTGGGGAAAGTATAACATACAGTGTATTAGTGATGATTACACCTGAGATTCAAATCACTAAGCACAACCACTGTAATGTTAGTCAGAGTGAGACTTCTGATTGGTCAACAAAGGATCAGTATCAAAATCGCAGAATTTCGCTGTATACCTTTTTTGTTTGGACTCTTCAGTAAAACAATTGTCCCACAAAAAAGATTTTATTCTAACTGTTAAATGTCAAACATTTTGTAGATGCATTTCAAACTGCACATACTTTATCTTTCAGTTTCAACACCTAGACTTGTCCTGCTTTGACGTCAGAGGTCTTCCATGAAAAAGCTCTAAAGCCTGAAATACAATTTATTTTTTCATTTTTGTTGCACCATGAAATAAATATATTTTCTGATGTAAAACAAAATGAACATTTTCTGCCAAACATGCCTCAGGACACTGTTCAGATAAGAGAGTCACTTTTTCTACAATAGTAAGTTGGGTTTTTTAACCTTTGTATTTTTAACAGGCCAATGGAGATGTCCTAGTTTGAGAAAATATGTACGTTAAAAAAGCATAATGTATTTCCAAAGGGTAAAACCAAGTAAGTCTTTCAAATGTTTACCCCAATACTCGTATTTGTTCTCTTACTTTTATAACACTGCTACCTATTTTTTTTGTTACCTTGGATGTGAACTTGTTTTATTTTGATTGTATTAATGTGTGCTTTACTCTTTATTTAATTTGACATACTCAATTTGTTTTGCCTTTTTTTCTGCTACAGATACAGAAGGCTAGAACCAGAGGTGGAAGAAGTAATCAGAACTTGTACTTGAGTTAAAGTACTAGAGTGTAGGAATACTCTGTTACAAGTAAAAGTCCTGCATTCAAAATGTTACTCAAGTCAAAGTATTAGTACCAAAAGTAAAAGTAGTCCTTGTGCAGATTGGTCCATTTCAGAATAATATATATGATATGTTTTATAATGATTGATCTTTAAAGTGTTCTCAAAGCTGGTAAAGGTGCAGTTAGTTTGAATGACTTTGTATACTGCAGGGTAGCTTGTGGATTTACTCCAGGTGGAACTAAAGTCTGATTTAACACTTGATTATGTTTCACATTCAACCAGATCTCTAACTAATGGTATTAAATGCATGAGGTGGAGTAAAAGTGCACAATTTAACTGTTATTTGTAGTGCGGTTGAAGTTACACAAAATGTAAATACTCAAGTAAAGTACAAGTATCTCAAAATTGTACTGAAGTACTTTACTTGAGCAAATGTACGTAGTTACTTTTGGCTCATTTGGCTATAACACTGTACATTTCCCCACTGTGGGACTCTCCAATAAAGCTGCAGCCTACAATTACTTCTAATGCTTTGCTTTAAAAATAAAAGCAATGAATGATTTAGTTTCACTCAGGAGTTAGTAACAATACCAGCACAATTTCTAATGGGGTCACAAACAGCACACATTCTATTAATACATGACATTATTAGCCATTTTAACAGTGCCTAAATTCTGCCACTTTCCTGCAGAATCAGTGGTTTTATCCCGTAATGTGTCCTGAATGTGTGTCTTGCAGTGTGTTACATCACTCTGAGCCCCGGGGCGTGCTTCTTACTGGGGGGGCTCCTGTGAGAGCGCTGGGACGCCCTGAGCGCCTCCCCCCTGGGCCGGGGCCCCGCCCACTTCACCGGCCCCGGGCGCATCCCTGCATTCCACTGGGCGAAGCGCATCAGGCTGCCGACCGGCTCCTTGGTGACGGGGTGGTCGTGACTGGGAGACGCCCAAGAGGGTCGACTCTCGTAATGAGGAGGAGGAGGAGGAGGAGGAGGAGGAGGAGGAGGAGGAGGAGGAGGAGGAGGAGGAGGAGGAGGAGGAGGAGGAGGAGGAGGAGGAGGAGGAGGTCTGCAGTTGGAGCTGAGGAACATCTGAAGGAAGAGGGAAGAGGAAGAGAAGTGGGGTTACCTTGACAACCACATTTTCACAAGTAAGAGTCCTGCACCCATTGCACAATTACGAATTCTGATTCTGATTCAGATACTAACAGTTGACCAATCACAACAGAGCCGGCCAGCTAACCAATCAGAGCAGACTGGGCTCTGGTTTCAGACAGAGGGTGAAAAGAGGTGCTGCAGCACAGGCAGTATGAGACAAATAAAGAGCTTTCTGAACATTAAAGCATGGAGACATGTCCCAGTAGAGGCACTACGTACTGATATGAACCTGAAAATATATTTTGTAAAATATAAAAGGCTAAATTCCCTTTGAATTGTTGTGGAGTACTCGTCGGAGTAGTAGGAAAGTGGCATGAAAAAAAATACTCAAGTAAAAACCTCAAATTGGTGCAGTAAAATATTTCCATCTTCATACTGTCCTATGTCACATTTGATTAGCTCCAGTATCCATGCTAATTCATTTTGTCTGATGAATATCACCAAAGCCTGAATATTAAATGCCACAATGTCCTCTATCTCACCCTGCCCCCCCCCCCCCCCCCCCCCCCCCCCCCCCCCTCACACCCCATCATCAGCATAATTTGTCTCCCCCCGACACCTTCCTCTCTGAGCAGCATCATTAACATCCTGTGTAAAGGCTGCTCCATAATGCATGATGTCGGCTGGTTACACCATCTCCAGAGACCCCTCCCACGTTTACCCCTCCTCTGATTCAGACATGGAGGTCACAGTCACAGTAGGGGGGGGTGGGGGGGTGATGGATGGAGCATGTTCTACCATTGATTTGGCTTTGCGTAGCTTGTAGTGTGTCTCAGACGGGGATTTCTTTGGTGTGTTGCTGCTGCAGGTGGGGGCTCTGAGGGTCCTCCGCCTGCAGGGAGAGGAGCAGGTGGAGCAACACCATTAGTACTCTTTCAAACATAATAATAATTGGTTATATTACCTGCAGATGACGAGGGTCAAAGAGCAACATGTGTCTGTTGCGCTCATTAATCTAATAATGTGTTATGGTGTTTCATCATTTGCTTTAACCATTATCTGCAATGAATTGAGCTTCTTTACAAGATCCTGTCGATGGCACCAACCTTTTTTAGCCCTATTCTGACTTTTGTGACTTTTTTGACTTTTATTTGTGGTCCTATTTCTGGCTGCATTAGGTTGTGAATAGTTCAGATACATTGTAATATTACTGTAATTCGCACTGTGTACTATGTGCAAATGGATGAAGTGCAGAGTTGGGAGGTAACTAAGTACATTTACTCAAGAACTGTACTCAAGTACAATTTTGAGGTACTTGCACTTTACTTAAGTATTTCCATTCTTTGCTACTTTGTACTTTTACTCCACTACAATTACTTAATACCTTTAGTTACTTTACAGATGTGGATGAATGATGTGAAATATAATCAAGTGTTGAATCAGACTTTAGTTCCACCTGGAGTAAATCCACCAGCTACCCTGCAGTCTACAAAGTCATTCAAACTAGCTGCTCCTTTACCAGCTTTGAGAACACTTTCATGATCAATCATTATAAAACATATCATATATATTATTCTGAAATGGACCAATCTGCATAATGACTACTTGCATGCAAATACTTTTGTACTCTTACTTGAGCAAGATTTTGATTGCTGGACTTTTACTTGTAACAGAGTATTACATTATTAATTTTGTCTGATAAATATCATCAAAGCCTGAATATTTAATGCCACAGTGTCCTCTATCTCACCCAGCATCATCTGTCTCCCCCCCGACACCTCCCTCTGCTCAATTCATTGCAGATAATGGTTAGAGCCCCCATAATTACATTATTAAACTCTTCTACTTCTACACTTACTCAAGTACAAGATCTGAGTACTTCTTCCACCTCTAGTGCTAACCATAGCCTCCATGTTTAGATCTCGTACCAACCATGGAGAGACTACAAATGAAATATAAAGATGTAAAAACTATGACCACATAGTCAGCATAACGTTGTGTGTAAAAATGTTGCTTACCTAACTTAGTTGCAAACAATTGAAAAGAATTGAAGGTGTTGTGTAAATGTAAGGCTGGTAAAATGGTACGACAGTTCTTCTTCTAACTGTGCATTGTTAGAAACAGGAGGCCCAGTTTTAAGAATGTGTGAACATCAACACTATATGGCTATATTTCTATTTCTAGGTTATCTCACATGTCAGATTGTGGCTGTGGACTGAGAGTTGCGTCTGAATATCTACATTTAGTTTTGCATAATACAGTATGGTGTGTAAATACAGAAAGTCAAATTGTACAATCTCTCTTGTTTTAAGGCCAATCAATGGTAAACGGACTGCATTTATATTGTGCTTTCCAAGTCTTTTACACTTACAATTCAGCACTCACCCATTTACACACAGAAGCTGTCATACAAGGTGCTACCTGCTCAGGGAGACTCACATTCACACACTGTATCTTAAGTATATTGCCCAAGAACGCATCGGCATGTTGACTGTGGGGGCTGGGTCCTGGGATCAAACCACCTACATTCTGATTGGTAGACGCCCACTCTACATCACAGCCACAGCCCCATGCTCTGGACTCTGTTATTAACGATGTTTCATTTGTGAGTGCTAATGTAATGACCATTCATTAATGGTCTACTTAATAACTGTTCATCAAGTCCCATTAAAACATAATGAAGTTCAGTAAATGGTTTGTTTGTTTCTGCTAACATTAACTGGATTTCACTTTCAACTGTTTAAACGTTTTGATGTTTTTGACCAATAACAATCCAATTTGACGTCTTACATTTTCAGAGCCTGCTCGGGGGGGTCCAGGTTGTCGAGGTAGTTGAAGCGCAGAGTGTCTGCAGGACGTCTGTCAGAGTCTCTCCAGGGTGGGGGGGCAGGCTGCTTCTCCTTTCTTATCCCCGTCCTGGAGATGCTTCCTGGAGGCTGGCTGATGGAGGCTGCCCCCCCCTCACTGATGAAGACCGCCTCTGACAGATCTTCAGGTTTACTGATGGAGGAGACGTGTGGAGCCTCCAACTGCTGCTGGGGGGAGGACGCCTGGAGGTATACATTACATTTTTATAAACATTTTATCATTGAATCTTGATTTAGTTATCCTAAAATAATAACTAATATTCATATATTTGACAACTACATGTTTGATTTTTGAGTTTATCAGTGTTGGAATGTAACTTAGTATCTTTACTCAAATACAATTTTGGTACACGTTTAAACAACCAGTACTTGGGTATTTACTTTCTTATTCTACTCCACATTCAGGTTAATATTTTTAATGTTCTCAACACTTATTTAAAGCCTAAGTTACTCAACAAATGAAATACATTTTCACATAAAAAATCCAAAGAACAAAAAAATGAGGATGTTTTTTAATAAATGAAACTACCTAACAGCGTGAAGTACAGCCTTAATGATTAATGTATTATTCAATGAGTGAATGAGTTGATTAATCAACAGAACATTTATTATTTTGATAAACATTGAAGTCAATTATTTTTGCAAAAATGAACAGGCACCCAAAATT
Source organism: Gymnodraco acuticeps (assembly GCF_902827175.1). NCBI lineage: Eukaryota > Metazoa > Chordata > Actinopteri > Perciformes > Bathydraconidae > Gymnodraco > Gymnodraco acuticeps. The sequence continues at coordinate 7,239,066 of NW_022990590.1, forward strand.
AGATTTTGCTGTTTTAAAAATCTATTTCGAATCATTTTTAAGAGTTTCTGCATTGAGTGGTTAATTTTACATTTAATATTTCAAGTACATTTACCTGATTATTCTTTTACTTAAGTAACCATTTCAATGCAGATCTTACACTTGTAGTGGATTATTTTCGCAGTGTGAGAATTATAATATAATTATTATTAAAATAAGTCTTTATCAAACAGGGGCCATGCAGAAAATATTATTTTCAAAACAAAAGAGATGAGTTATTGCAGTTTTAGCTATTAGCAATCTTAGCATGTTCTGTCCGAGGTACATGTAGCCATCAACAGCCACTGAAAACATGAAGTCTCTATGACACTCACATCAGAGTTAATATTCAGTAAGATATATTCTACACTGCTCGAGTTATTCTGTGTGACCTCCTGACCTGCAGTGAGGTGAGCCTCAGCTCCTGCACAGAGTGGATGTAGAGTCTCTTCCACACCCCCTGCTCCAGGGGGGTGGGGGTGAAGGTGAGGCCCCAGCCCAGCCTCAGACACTTTGGCCCCCACAGCTGGTCCAGCTCCACCAAGCTCCTCCAGCTCCAACTCACCTAGCAGGGGATTCAAGAAAACACCCAGAAAGAGAGAATGACTTAGGTGCTGTTACACGAGAACGCAAACGGTTGTATCCGCTACTTTTCTCTTTCGTATCAGGGGTGCCCAACCTTTTTTGAACCGAGAGCTACTTTTAAAGTTGCCAGTCTGCCGAGATCTACCAGGCCAAATAGAGAGGCGTAGCCAATACTGACAGCCTACTTCCAGGTAAATACACACTTCTACTTGTATAAAACTGACCTTTGTACGATGAATACTTCATAAAATACTGCAGATCCTTTATCATACCTCTTTCTAATCTACACACATACAAGTATTTAACTGAAGTTACACAACAGTGTTGTTGATACAGAGTTGGAGTTTATTCACACGTCACTACAGTGGGTAATGTTTTCAAGAAACATTGAACAGTGCTGCCACATATGACACATGGAAAAAAGAAAAGACTCTGAACCCTTTCTTTGCCATTATATAAAAATAGTGTTGCTACAAAAGTATAAATTAGACTTACTAATAAGACAACTCAGATCTGAAGCTACACAGCCGAAGCGCAATAAAAAAGACAAAATTATTACATTTTAAATTAGAATGTGTTGCATTTTATTAGAGTATAAAGAGAAATGCCATTAAAATAGCATGCAAGCAACACTAGTTTCTTAACCTGAATTGATAATAGACTATAATCAATTTAAACAGAACAGATCTTAATGTTTGCATTCTTATACCATTTTGTAAAATAATTATAATGAATAAGTTCAAACAAACTAAAACTTACAGCTGATTAATAACGGTATCTAACTTGAGTTTTTATCAAAAACCTGTTGAAATGCTACTGTTATTTTTTACTGTCCCCCAAAAGTGCGTCGGCAGCCTCCAGGAATGCTTCTTTCACAACTTCGCCGTCTTTGAAAGACTTCATGTGTTTCGCAAGAACGTGACTGACACAATAAGATGCTCTGGTAGCAGCCTTGCTCTTGTTGTTGGGCCTGGTGGAAATGGACTGCTGTGCATTTAGCTGTCCTTTCAGGTCCCTCCCCTTTTGGGAGCCTAGGGCAGAATTAGGGAGAAGCCCCTCACTGCAGTGCGCAGTACCTCAAGCCCCTCCTTCTCAACCTTTGAGGCACGTGACTAACGGCCCCTCCTTCTCAACCTTTGAGGCACGTGACTAACGGCCCCTCCTTCTCAACCTTTGAGGCACGTGACTAACGGCCCCTCCTGACTAACGGCCCCTCCTTCTCAACCTTTGAGGCACGTGACGAGCTTCACAGTTCTGTTCTGTTTGTCACTACCCGATCTGCAGCTCTGCCCGATCTGCAGTGCGCATGTGCGAGATGGTCCGCCATATTGGACAACTCCGGACGGCAACCCGAGATGGACACTTGACACAGTGGCTTTTGGCAAAGCTCAAAAGGAAAACTCGAGAGAGATGAGTTATTGTTATTACGACGTGACTTCACTATTATTTAACAACTCTTTTTATTGGGTTCTTTTATTTGGGGTTAAGTACATTGTCAGAATAAGTGAGAAATGAATTTAACTTCTGTTAGACAGCTATATGCCATACATTTTTGCACACATTCACAGTAAATATGTATTCAGTATGATAGCTGTCTAACATAAGTTAAATCCATTTCTCACTTATTCTGACAATGTACTTAACCCCAAATAAAAGAACCCAATAAAAAGAGTTGTTAAATAATAGTGAAGTCACGTTGTAATAACAATAACTCATCTCTCTCTCGTTTTATTTTGAGCTTTGCCCAAAGCCACTGTGTCAATGTTGTCCTACTTGGGTTGCCGTCCGGAGTTGTCCAATATGGCGGACCATCTCGCACATGCGCACTGCAGATCGGGCAGAGCTGCAGATCGGGTAGTGACAGTGACAAACAGAACAGAACTGTGAAGCTCGTCACGTGCCTCAAAGGTTGAGAAGGAGGGGCCGTTAGTCACGTGCCTCAAAGGTTGAGAAGGAGGGGCCGTTAGTCAGGAGGGGCCGTTAGTCACGTGCCTCAAAGGTTGAGAAGGAGGGGCCGTTAGTCACGTGCCTCAAAGGTTGATAAGGAGGGGCCGTTAGCAGTGCTGGAATTGGGCCGGTACTCACCGGTACGCAGTACCGGCACTTCTGGTTCTGACCCATGGAGTACCGGCACTTCTTGCTCAGTACCGGCATGCTGGCGGTACTCCGGTACTCATGCACCGTGCCAGTACTCAACACTCTCCCGCCGTTCTTATTATACATCCATATATATATATATATATACAGCCGCCCGGTACTCAGTAGATGCGTCATGAGGTGCCGAACTGACATTCTCATCGCTCTAACCGCTGGAGTTTCACAGCGGCTGTCAGCTGTTTACTCCTGTCATTCAAACAGAACGTGCTGGAGAGGGGGCGGGGCTTATCTTCTCCATGTAAATACTGTGGTGGAAACGACTGTCAAAATTAACCTATTTGACCGTGATTTAATAGTAATACACGTTTCAAAATAATAATAATAATAATAATAATGCCGAAGTAACAACATACTGAAAACTGTTAGTAAAACCATGTTTTAATGCTTTACAATTTACATACCTAGATGCACGTGTGTTGTGTTTATGCAGTGCAACTCCCACCCAGTGGGTGGCTATGTAGAGTGATAGAACAGAGCAGGCACGCCCCCGAGAGAAGGAAAGCAAGTCACGTCACAAATTAGCATTTCTAAAATGTTAGCGTGGATTAATAAAAGTGCAAAAAGACAGCGGTTGTCGCCGGAAGAAACTTCAAATACAGAGAATGCTGTGCCTGTGTTGGAAATTGTGTCTGATGGGGAGCTTTCTTTGGTTGATCCTCCTGCTCCAAGTTCTAGTGCATTAGCATTAGCACTAGCTCCGCCGCCCTCCTCCAGAGCCTCTAACGTTAGCTGCTGCTGGCGCAACTGCCACCACCAACACCGGGCAAAGCGATGCACCTGACTGCTGGACAACGGACCAGGTGCAATATTTTTGCAAGACCAATGCATGGCTCCTTCTTAAAGATAAGAAGCTAGGATGTCGGATATGCAGAGATGTCAAATCTTTGGGAATACACACTGGACAAGGACTGAAACTGTCAACTGAATGGGGTGAGTGTGCAGTGTCTCATTTCGGTGTTGACAAGGGCAAACAACAAGTTAGCCTGAGAAAAAAAATCAAAGAACATAAAGAATCACAAGCCCATGTCAAAGCTGCTGACATCCTTACATCTGCTTCACGTGAAACTATTCAACATCAAGTGCAGTCTATGCATAAATCTGAATTAGACACCACTATCAGAGTTTTTCGAACGGCATATAAAATTGGCAAACATAGCCGGCCATTCACAGACATGCCAATTGATTTGAATGTACAGAAACTGAATGGGCTGAACGTGGGCAGGGTTTTGCACTCCAATAAAACCTGTGGCGAAATGATCGACCACATAGCTCATGAGCTGAAGAAAAAAATGGCAAAAGACATTACAGAAAACCAAAGAAAACTGTGTTTTGGTCGATGAATCTACCACTATTAGTGGTAAAACGGTGCTTGTTGTGTGTCTACGCTCAGCATTAGCTGATGCTGAGCCCGAAACGTTTTTTTGGGAGCTGATCGAGTTGGATGGAACAACGGCTGATGACATCACAAAGGCGTTAATGGAGTGTCTTGGAAGAGATTTTAACGAGGACTTTTTAGGTCAGTGTTTCGTTTCTTTTGCATGTGATGGGGCTTCAGTCATGCTAGGGAAGAGAACAGGCGTTGCTACCCAGTTGTGTAGTAAATTCCCAAGCCTGTTTGTGTGGCACTGCTCCAATCATCGTCTAGAGCTGGCAGTTGGGGATGTGGTCAAGGAGGTCTCAGGGCTCAATCATTTCCAGATCTTTTTTGACAAACTCTATTCCTTGTTCCATGCCTCCCCCAAAAATCAGAGGCAGTTAGCGCAGTGTGCGCAAGCAGTCGGACAGCGTCTCCTGGTGATAGGGCGTGTTTTGTCCATCCGCTGGGTGGCTTCAAGTGAAAGGAGCGTCAGAGCAGTCTGGGAAAACTACCGAGTGCTTCATGATCACTTCACAAATGCTGCAAACGACACGAGCAGGGATTCCAGAGACAGAGCAAAGTACAAGGGCCTGGATGATGTGCTCACATCTGCAACGTTTGTCAGCAATCTGGGACTGATGTACGATGCGCTCACAGAGCTCAGCGACCTCTCTCGGCAACTCCAAAAAAGAGAGATGGCACTGCCTACAGCAGATAGGCTCTTAACTCGAGAAATACGAGTTTTTGAATCCATGGTCACCATGCCTGGCTCACACATGACTACAGTTCATACAGCTCTAGCTGAGAAGTCCTTCAAGGGTGTTGCCCTGCGTGAGAATGGCAGGCTTGTACAGATTCATGCAGGTCAGTTTTTCCGCAGTATGGTAGAGAATCTGAGACACAGAATGACTTCCACAACCTCCTCTCATGTCAGCACAAGAGAAATCCCATTACATGGCCGGGAGGCCCGGGACAATCAGCTAATCCAGGACATGAAAGTTATCCATCCTGGAAGTTGGCCTGAAGAGGAGTTAGACGTACAGTATGGGGACGTAGAGGTGCTACGTTTGTGCGAAGTGCTGAAAGTGGACAGAAGAGAGACTGTTCAGGGCTTTCGCGAATACAAGGAAACCAGGGCATCCCGTACACCTGCTGCCATGGAGCCTCTACTGAAAGCAGTCCGAACCATCGCTGTCTCCACTAGTGAGTGTGAGCGGGCATTCAGCTGCATGAACGATATCCTTACTGCAAAAAGGAATGCTCTCTCTGTCAGCCGACTGTCCAGCCTGGTTTTCATTAAATGTAATGGACCATCACTAGGACAGTTCAATCCGGAACAGTATGTGAGGTCCTGGCTGGCAAAGGGAAGGAGAAGTGCTGATGAAAGAGCCTGTCCAGCTCCAGCCCCTGATACTGATGTCCCAAGGCCTTCTGGAGCCTTTTCTAACAATGTGAAGTATATTGCAAAGCAGCTCACCCAGTGAGAAGACTTTTGGCATAATGTGCCGATTTGTACAGATCCTGGAGATAGAAGGACTTCAGACCAACCAGGGAGTTATCTGATCAGCTTGGTGTTCAATGTAACTCTTTACCATGGCTCAGACTTTGTTACTTGCAGTTACAGTTTCTCATTTTAGATTGTGCAAATTTTGCATTTGTTTTTACATGTTCTTTGTTCATGCTCTTTATCATTTTTCTGAGTTGGAAAGTTAGATTGCATCATAGTTTACTTTATACATATTTGTATTCTTCAGTGGTGAAGTATATTGCAAAGCAGCTCAGCCATGTGAGAAGACTTTTGGCACTTTTTCGTTTTTCGTTTTCTGAGTTGGAAAGTTAGATTGCATTCAAAATGTACAGAAATACTTAATTTTGTTAAAGCTTTTTATAAAAAATGCTTCTGACCAGAGCTTTGTTTCCTTGTCATTAATGTTGAACACCACCAGAGGGGCTCTCACCTGAAAGGTCTCTGCTTCATGTGTCTTCAGCAGAAGATCTAGACTTTGATTGTTATATTTTCAGTTAATATTGACCTTACTGAGCTTTAGCCATATCCGCTGCCTATCATAAAAAATGTTAAGTACAGTGAACCTTTCTAAAATATACAGTAGTAAAGAGACAAACCCACCAGCATTATAGTAGCCAAATTCTTGTTTGTGGGCTGTATATATATAAAATTGACTTGAAAAAGTTGCTGATTTTAGAGTACTGGCACCTTTTTCATTCCAATTCAAGCACTGGCCGTTAGTCACGTGCCTCAAAGGTTGAGAAGGAGGGGCTTGAGGTACTGCGCACTGCAGTGAGGGGTACTACGAATTAGGAGGGAATTCCGTCTCATAGCGTTTGTGCACTGTTTTGAAATGCCGCTCCTAAATTACCCTTCTTCGATAAAGCCACGCTCGCATTGCAGATGAGACCGATGGACTTTGAATTGGAATAGATACAAAAATAATCATCCTCCCACTCGGAGTGAAAATTATATATTTTGGGCTTTTTTGCTTCTGCCATAATTGCGGTCTTGTGTGTGTGCGGACTGTCACTCCTGTTGACACGGACAAAGTCAGCGAAATAGTGCCCACTGCCCACCAGCCACGCCCCGACACATGGGGTCACTCCGGCCAATCACAAAGCTTTGATGCATTCAAGTGCATTATTCTGGCACAGGAAGATTATGTTATAGGACATTAACGATAAAACAGAATATTGTTGTTCTATTTTTAGACACATCTCGCGATCGACTGGGAATCTCCCCGCGATCGACCGGTCGAGGCTGTAACGGAATTGCGGAAACGGACCCCGCAAACGGTAACGGGTCCCAAGCTGGTCCCAATATGGATAGATCTGCAAACTGAACGCTCTGGGGGACCAAACGGCTCTGTGTATACCATGGTGTATACGCCCTATACGATCATTTACTGATAACGATGAAGCCATAGCCCCACCTCTCCCCACCTCTGCTGCTCACTGCTGGTGCATGGTCAGTAGCTACTGTCAGTAGCACCAAGTCCTGCAGCACTGTCAGTAGCTACTGCTACTGCTACTGATCATGCTACATATGTTAGTGCAAAATCTACAGCTACTCTACCACAACCATCAGCAACAAGTGGACATGGAGAATTACATGAACTACTTGCTGCTAAATCCACCGCGGGGCATAAACAGAAGGGCAACCATGGCAACCATGCTCGGGGGTCTTCTTCGCTGCTTTTGCTGTATTTTGTGGCGAAAGTACAGCGCCACTTACAGGCCCGGCATATGTACTACAGCGTCTCCAGCACCTCCGAGCGGTCTTGTGTGAACGGAAGACTTTTTTGATATATTCGGTTCGTTTGCGTATGCGTTTGCGTGTAAATGGGGTCTTAGAGCTAGATCGGTAGTTGAGTCATCCATCATAACCATCCTACATACAGTAGTGCAATACTGTACATCAATTATTTTTGCTAAATTGCAATATTAAGGTACTTTAAACTTCTACATGCATCACTTTCGTACTTACATTTTGTACTTTTTACTGCACTTGATTTATTTTAAGCTTCATTTACTTTGCAGATTCAGATTCATAGTACAAAACATCATCAACAAATGAATGATGATACAATATTAAGGATTAAGATACATCTGAATTGATTTCCAGGAAAAATAATTCACAGGCTGTTCAGCATAAAACAGAATACAAATGACTTCAAATAAAATGTTGTAGATTCAGAATATTATAGCAAAAATAAAAATCAGCTCATAAATAAGGATGTATTATTTTTGTATTGATATACAGTTGAAGCTACTCGGCAGTAGGCCTATATATAAAGTAGTTAACATTAGCACCACTAACATCTGCAAAGGGAATGCTTGTGTCAATAACTATAACCCAGTGATATAGAATAAGTATAACACATATAAAGCATTCTGAAATGAGTTACTGCAAAATAAACACATTGAAGTCTTTGAAACAATTTCTGTATTACTATAATGTATCCCAAGTAAGAGTATTTTGTATTCTTGTTTTTACTGTATAAGCAAGGATACCTAACTTTCACCACTTCAACCTGTTACATCATTTGAAATTATTCCAACAAATTGTAATTAAAGAATATTAAAAAAACATAGAACCAAAAACATGTTGATGAAGACGGGTGTCAACAGATATAGTAATTGATTTCTGCTCACACAATCATAAAGTAAATGAAAGCTTCTTCCCCCCAGCCTGCATCCACAGAGTGCAAGGGTGTGTGTTGCGGTATGTGTACCTGTGCGCAGCGGCTCAGGCTGCGGGGGTCCAGGAAGGAGAAGAGGTAGAGGCAGAGGACCCGGGGCAGCGGGCAGGTGAAGTCAGCCGCCTGCAGGGGGAGCCGTCTGCTCACACTGAGGCTGAGGAAGAGGAGCTGCTCCACCGAACAGCTGAGCACCAAGTCCTGCAGCACCGCCCTCCTCTGGCTGTCACTCCACCTGTCACACTGACACAGGAGGGGGGGGGGGGGGGGGGGGGGTCAGAGGAGGCTCCACAGGCACCCATCAGCACAATGGAGAGGTTCTCACATCTACCAGAGCTCACACTGAGTTCACTCAGCAGTGTAGAACCAGCAGCTTCATCTTCATCTTCATCATCATCATCATCATCATCATCATCATCATCATCATCATCATCATCATCATATGAACCTACCCACTTTGACAGAAGTTTCCGCCTTTCTTCAAACACCTGAGAAAGAAGAGAAAAATGTAAGTGACAATGACAGATAGTGGTTATTAGATGATGATTAGGTAATACTTTATATGATAAACAAATAAGTGAGTCCAATTTCCTAAAACAAAGGGCTAAACTTGACATAGTGGGTCATGGTGATATATTCTCCAATAAGTTATTGCTCTGTAAACTTTAACATTTTTTAATACCTGTCTGATTCTTTTTTAGGTTGTATTAATTTGTATTGTCTTGGCTTTTTATTGACACTACTTTGTCTATCATTCACAGAATATATCTGACTAATATGTTTTTGTGTGATGTTTCATGTGACCTTGCTGTTGGAGGGAGCGTGGTTCAGAGGAGTCCAGGAGCTCAGTTTGGTTTGCATCTTGGCACAGCTGGAAGATGACCTCTGTGCAAGCGGCATCGTCGAGTAACAGCTGGGTGAAGGTGATGCACTAAAATACACAGAACAAAACTTTATCAACATGTTTTTGTTGTGTGTGCAGCATGCAATTTAACATCATCTGAACACTTTAAGGCTTGTGTTTAGCCTTCTTAAAAAGTGAGAAGTTACATAACATACCAGCTTTTATCTCACTCAAGGAACAGTGAGTGTGAGTGAAGTCTTACAGTATATATGATAAATCAATGAATACATGTGGAGATTTATAAAAAAAGACAAGAGGATAATCAGCCCTACAGCAATAGTTCAAGAAGTCTAACTGACACAAATCCAGCCTGCAGAAAGACGATTTTATGTTCCGGCAGACCACCTGTCCAACAAATACGACATTGGAGTTGCACAAGGAATCTGTCTTGGTCCCCTCCATTTTTCATTATGAGCTACTACTATGATATAACTATTAAAGTCTTATATAATAAAAGGTGAACGCAGGTGGTGAAAAACAAAACTCCAGGTGCACTTTGAAATCTATAAAGAGAGACTTGGCCTTTATAATTTGGAATTGAAATTTGCCCGACAGTCTTTCTTCTCTGATATCATTGCCAAAAACAAAAACAACGCACGTACCTTGTTCGCTACCGTCGACAGACTAACTAACCCCCCAGTGTCAGTAGCCTCTGAAATTCTATCCACCAGGGCGTGCAATGATTTTGCCTCCTTTTTCACTGACAAAATTCAGAAAATCAGACAAGCAGTCAGTGCCTCTGCATCAGGTACAGCAAATGTTTTGTCTCTGTGTCCACTTAAAATCAATTCAAACACCATGAAACAATTCCATCAGATTAATGATAAAAACCTAGAGGACATTATACAACATCTGAAATCCTCCTCCTGCTGCCTTGATATTATTCCAACAGGGTTTTTCAAAAATGTTTTTCCTTGCATGGCCTCATATCTACTTCATATAGTAAACAAGTTTTTTCACTCAGGTGTTTTTCCACAGGCCCTGAAAACTGCAGTCATTAAACCGCTCTTAAAAAAGCATAATCTAGACGCTTCAGTAATGAACAATTACAGGCCCATATCAAACCTCCCATTTCTAGGTAAAATCATTGAAAGTTTTTCAACAGTTGAGTAATTTCTTGCATTTAAATAACTGTTTCAATGTGTTCCAGTCAGGATTTCGTCCAAACCACAGCACTGAGACTGCTCTTGTAAAGGTCTTCAATGACATCCGCTTAAACACAGACAGTGGCAGAACTTCAGTGTTAGTATTATTAGATCTCAGTGCTGCGTTTGACACTGTTGACCACAACATATTACTAGACCGACTAGAAAACTGGGTGGGACTTTAGGTAAATACACATCTGAGTTGACAAATATGACATGTGGGGTACCTCAAGGCTCCATCTTGGGGCCTCTTCTCTTTAACATCTACATGCTACCACTGGCTCAGATAATGAAAAACAACAAAATAAGTTACCATAGCTATGCGGATGACACACACATTTACATAACCATTTCACCAGGAGACTATGCTCCAATTCAAACACTGAGTAAGTGCATTGAACAAATCAATGACTGGATGTGTCAGAACTTTCTCCAATTAAACAAAGACAAAACTGAGGTAATGGTCTTTGGAGCCAAGGCAGAACGTATAAAGGTTAGCGCTGAGCTTCAGCCTGCAATGTTCAAAACAACAGATAAAGCCAGAAATCTAGGTGTAGTCATGGACTCTGACCTGAGTTTCAACAGTCACATTAAAACAATTACTAAATTAGCCTACTATCACCTAAAGAACATATCTAGGATTAAAAGACTAATGTCACAGCAGGATTTGGAAAAACTTGTCCATGCTTTTATCTTCAGTAGACTGGACTACTGTAATGGTGTCTTTACAGGTCTCACTAAAACATCTATTAGAAAGCTTCAGCTGATTCAGAACGTCGCTGCTCGAGTCCTCACTAACACTAAGAAAGTGGATCACATCACTCCAGGTCTGAAGTCTTTACACTGGCTTCCTGTGTGTCAAAGAATATATTTTAAAATACTGCTGCTGGTTTATAAAGCACTGAATGGTTTAGTCCCAAAATACATTTCTGATCTTCTGATAAATTATGAACCATCCAGATCTCTCAGGTCTTCAGGGACTGGTCAGCTTTCTGTCCCCAGAGTCAGAACTAAACATGGTAAAGCAGCGTTCAGTTATTATGCTCCAAATATCTGGAACAAACTCCCAGAAACCTGCAGGTCCGCTGCAACTCTGACTACTTTTAAATCCAGGCTGAAGACTTTTCTTTTTGTCGCTGCTTTTAATTGAAACTGAGCCATTGTGTTCATCAGTAAAGTGGAACCTCTGTGTGAACTATTCATATCTTAAACTGCACTGTAACGTTTTATTCATGTACTTTTTATTCATGTACTTTTTATTCATGTACTTTTTATTCATGTATTTTTTCTTTTAATGTTTCTTTTATTATCTTTTACTGTTTTTAAATGTCTTTATCTGAATGTCTTTCATTTTTGTAAAGCACCTTGAATTGCCTTGTGTTGAAAGGTGCTATATAAATAAACTTGCCTTGCCTTGCCTAATAAATCAATGAATACATGTGTAAATATATCGTGTATAATGATGTTTGCCCAGAGTCAGATGTTTATATCCTCGCCCCTTCTTTGTTATTATGTTACTATACACTGATACCAAATACACAAATACCTCCATCTTTAATTCCATATCTTGTAAAAACAAGAGTTAGGAAAATAAGTCTGGGTCCCCTCCTTTTATCGTTATATATGCTACTGCTAAGTATAATTAATAAAGTATTTTATAGTCAATCAATGAATACATGTGTACACATAAGGCCAAATACATCTTCGCATTATGTCTTGTTTCCCCATCTTTGTTATTATGTAACTTGGCAATACTAATACAAAAATAATATACAACTTTAATTCAATAAGAGTGAGGAAAAGCAGTCCACAGTTAGAAGAAGTTAAAAGGACAAAGGTCAAGCCTTACACACACAAACACCATGCAGCGTCTTCATAGTATACACACACTCCTCTAGTATTTTACTCACCATCAGTTCTCCTCAGCTGACGGAAGGAGAAACATTCCCTCTCTCTCTCTGTTTTCTCCCGATAGCCTTTGTGTCTGTACACCAAACTCTTCTTCTTCTCTTTTATTTCCCAATTTCCTGTGCTCAGTTTACTCGTTCCCATAGTAACAGTGAGTGGCAGAGCCTGTCACACACAGAGGGGGGTGTTGCAAAGCAAACCACAGTGCAGAGTGGAGTGTGCAGGCGACAGTGACTTTAATGATGACAAATAGTAGAAGCTGCAGAAAGCCTGACACTGCAACTGCTGCAAAGACCATCTGCCCCTGATACTCTGATACTGCAAAAATACCTTTCGCTTCTGGAGATCATGTTTTCTGACATAGTTCTTATGTACAGTAGATATATGTGTATTTTTTCCCTGGAAATGTATTTCTCCAATGCAAAGTTGATAACTTGTGTAATGATATGCTAAATTGAAAGGAACATTTTAAAGGAATGTAATCTACAGTAACTGACCTATTAATTGATCAAATATATTGTGTTTTACACAACACTAATGCATAGGTGTTGGAATTGTACTTATTACATTATCAGTAGCAGTAGTAACATTAGTGGAAAAAGTAGTAGTTGTGTAATGTAACTTCAAAGATACAGACTAAATACTTAAAGTGGACCTATCATGCTATATTTGAAACATATTTTGTAGGGCCATACCTATATAAAACATGTCTGTGAAGTTTTTTTTTCAAAATACCAAACAGATCATGCATTTTAGCCATGCCTCATTTCGCTCTATTTGCTCTTTTCCAGCCCTGTTTTTGCAAGGGCTGATTCTGCTTTTGTGGCAGACTACAGCGCCACTTACAGGCCTGGCATTTGTACTACAGCGTCTCCAGCGCTTTCCAGCGGTCTCTCATTCCCCTGATAGGTGGAGAGTTGCCCATATAGGCGGAGCACCCCTTTTCTGACGTCAGAACAATTCAAATAATAATCAGCTCTGTTGCAGCCCCGTTTTTAGAGATTTGGGTATGGAGGAAAAGAGAGAGGGTTGTGTTTTCTGACACTTGGTGAGTTCCCTGACACACCGGGGACACATATTCATGTATAAAAGACGTACACAATTGCATTTTGCATGATAGGTCCCCTTATAGCCTACTGTTGTTCGCATACTTGTACTTCACTTGAGTTTAACATGTAATAATTATTTATACTGGTACACTACATTACAGAGGTATGTTTACTTTTTACTCCGCTACATTTATTAAACATTCAATTTTTTTACATATAAAAATACATGATATGCACGTTTTCAAGTTTCATTTCCTAAAATAAGTACTGTAGTGACATTTTTAAATCAGCACTTTCACTTGTAATGGAGTTTTTTTGTTGTATTTCTCCTTCAAAAGTAAAGCAACAGCCTCATTTTTCAACACTAAAGTAGTAGTATAATAAGATAACTTTGTTTTAAGCTTAATAAATTGACTTGAGAATGAAGTAGGCGTTGGCTCTGTTTTCAAGGCAACAATGCGGCCTGGTGTATGACGTTAGAACTGCTGCTGTGGGCCTGCTGATAAAACATTTTAGTTATTTCTGCAGACAAACACTGAGTGCCACCAGTCTGAGAAGTTTTTCATTCAAAAGGCTGCTCGTCCTCGGATGGGCGGCCGCGCGCAACGAGGACAGAAAACCTGCTGTGAAGAAAGAGGGAGAGCTGCATCAAGTTAAACAGACACACCCTGAGCACGACCGGAAACCACCCGGAGGACCTTCAAAATAATAATAATAATAATAATAATAATAATAATAATAATAATGAATTAGTTATGTATTGCATGTACATGGTTTTAAATGTATAACACATAATTGTCATTCCGATTTAAATCCATCTGCTAAAATTACCCCTCGCACTAACTAAAAGTGGTAGCCTATGTTATTATATGTTACACATTGAATCAGTGGACGACTTTTTTTTTTTACTATTTTATGGTGGTAATACTTTTCTTCTATGGAACTGCTTTAATTTTAAGTACAGTAGGCTATGCTACTTAATCCACATAACTACTTTACACTGCTGCTTTTCATTAATTGTGATTAGAAAGGAATCAACATTATGAAAATGGTTGTTTATAATATTTTTCAAGATTCAAGATTCAAAGGTTTTAATGTCATATGCACATAACTGTAGAAATGGCAATGGACATCATATGTCCCGATCATAGACTGTAGGTCCCGACTCCCCGTGCTCCTCCAACAATGCAACAGTAGCCTAATAAGACATAAACAATAAAAAAAATAAAAAAATGCAATTTTTTGGGGGAAATCTCTTAACATCCATTGAAGGGTGACATTAAATTAACACTACCTCACTACCATACTGTATTTAATTTACTGACACAAATATATTCTGTGCTGGGTCTTTCGTTTATTGATGAGTCTTTTATTTGTGTAGACTTTTGACTGGAAGCCATTTTGAAAACATAGCTGGCTTGACGCTGGGCTGAGAGGGGGACAGAAGCGAAGCGGAGGGGGGAGGCGGACAGAGGAGGAGGACAGGAGGAGACTGGAGGAGGGTGCTGCTAGGGGGACATTCACTCATTGTTAGCAACTCGAGGAGTGGCGGAGACCCCGTCGCTACACGTGAAATTTCGGCACAACATTCAGGTAAAGTTGCCTTTAATTTACTCACTTTAGCTAACATTTATTACCGGAGTGTTTCTCATGGACAGCCACCTCCGTCTCCGCCCGACTCGGTGCGCTGAATTATACCGGTACACGGGCTACCCCTGTTACTATCATGCAGGATAACTAACCGTCATCTTTTGTCTCCGCTGCGCCGCTTGACATTCTGTTTTATTCAACCATTTTAAAGCAGGGAGGCAGGTACAGAGGGCAGTGGCTAGGATATACAGTGATAAGCCTCTTGGTGACGTTAGTAGTAGCTAGCTACGCTCACATTTATGAGGCGCAATTCATTTATGAATTCCCTGCTTGGAGCTCTCGGAGCGCCAGTTAATATTGAAGCATAGGTACGCTAATGGGCGTACTAATATCGCGGTATTTCAAATAATTAACCTTTAAAAAAGCTGCGCTTGTTTGATATTTGTTATAATTAGACGCAGGTGTATAACATTTTTTTTGTATGTCAGTGAGTGGAAATGTATTGGGTTGTTATGGGTGTGTACTGTCATGTAAATGAATCTGTAAATGTATTTCCGCAATGGAAATGTGCTTTAATTAATGACAAACATAATACTTTTTCTGTCGTGTAGCAAAAGTAAAGTCGCTCCATCTAAATTACACTAATACCAGTAATAACAACATACCATAAATCATGATAAGTCACCTAACTAAACAACCACACAACACCTTGAAATGTTTTGAACATAGGAGTGATGTAGTGTCCTGTATGCAAATGCTTTGCTGATGTTATTAATCCCTAGCATGATATATTGCTGTTAATTAACTCTGCAAATGTTATTATCAGTCATCTACATAACCACCCACCACAGTGAAATGCAATTACCAAGTCTCTTGAAACAGCCTTTTGTGTGTTGTTCTGTTGTAGTCTTTTAAAGGTCTAATTGATAAAGCCTGTTTTTGGTTTCAAACATAATAGCTATGTTGAGTAATCTACTACTGGTGACTTGTTACCAAACATACACTTAAAATGTTGTGCTTTAATTTTTCAGATCCTACGCTGAACATCATCTCCAACTGTGCTCGTCATCTTTATTTTCCCGTCGAGGCAGGAGAGGGAGGAGTGCGAGCGGTCATTCACAGCGCGGCATCTTAAAGGACCACAGCATCTCCCAGGCTATGGAGCTCCTGTGACACACATCCCCAGGGTGATGGATGTAGCTATCTTCAGTCATGGATTACGCTGCCCGACCCAGAGGGTTTCTCTGTGAGCTGAAGAGGAGGAAGAGACTACCAGACAGTCCTCGACTCACCTTTAGCCTTGTGATTTCCCTTTCCCGGTGAATGAAACGGATGCTGACAGGGCTCAACCCTTCTTCTTAACAAGCTACTTCTGTACGGACCGGTCATGGATCTCCTGTGGGTGCTGTCGGTGTCCATGTTGACGGTGTGCGTCGCCATCCCCATGGACGCGGCGGGGGAGAGCCATAGCCAGTTCACTTGTGAGCCCATAACCCTGCGCATGTGCCAAGGGCTGCCATACAACGCCACCTACATGCCCAACATCCTGAACCATTACGACCAGCAGACTGCCGCCCTCGCCATGGAGGTACAGTACACCGCCCACATGTGGAAAATATAAAAAAGCAATGCATATTTCAAATGTGTCAACGGCTTTATTTGTCATATGCACAGTAGACACAGCGTCATTTTGGCAATGAAGATCTTGATTCTCAAGCTCCTCCAATAATGCAACATACGATATTCCTTACTTAAAAGTAAAAGACATACAATTGTGAAATAGGCAAAATTGTTAAAATATTCTTCCAGCATAAAAAAAACATGTACTAACAACAAGATATAACAACAAGTGAAATTAAATACTATGGAGTAGAATAATTACAATGTTTACCATCTAAGCACTGGTTTGTGTGTCTAAAAAATGAGATTGTGAGCGAGAACTCAGGTATTTGCTGATATTATGTGCTGACGATTAAAACTGATCATTTTATTTCCACAGAAAATAATGCATCAGTGATTTCTCTGCATTGTCAGGGATATACCTTTTTACATTTAGACCATAATAGACCCTTTAACCCGCAGCGGGACTCACTGAAACTGCAGATCTGCTACACCTATTCAGTGGGAGTGAAATATCTGGAATACATTAAACCTTTAAATGGATAGTCTGGTTGTTTTTAAATTGGGTTCCATATAGGTAATTTCCATAGTTAGTGTATAATGTACTGTGTACGGCTGTCGACGCGCCCCTAGTTTCGAGAAGAGGACATGCGTACTCTCACGGAAGCTAAACAATGTACTGCTGCGGACAGGGAGAGAAGTATCATTTATTTAAGCCATATAACAAAAGGCCAAACAAAAAAATCGACTTGTTATAAGTGAAGGAAATGAAGGAAGAAAGTAAACATCTTTGCTAGATATAGTGGCCATGGATGCACTTTTCAGCAGAGGTGATTAGCAAAAAAATTACAAAAAGCGGCACTTTTTTCCATCTTAATATTCGTATTTAAACATGTGTATTTAGGACATACATTTGTAATTTCCTGTCTCAAACTGCCTTTTGCTTGAGCCATCTAATTTTATACTTTTTTTACTTTTTTAAACGCAATGTTATATTTGAGTCATATATGATAAAAGGTAGATATTAATGAGTATTTCAGTTATTAAGGAGTTATAAACAAAAAAGCACTTTTGGCCATTTTAAGGAAAATTGTGCATTGCTTTTTGCGCTGTGGCCTTCTGCTTTGTTGTCTATTTCCTTCCACTGTCTTCCGCTGAACTTTTCTGCCTTTCTCTATTTTCATATCATTTTAAGGGATAGTTTGAAGTGGGGTTGATGATGTTCTTGTCCATAGTCCCAGTATTACATACTGTATAGTAGATGTCGGTCAGTATTCCACCAGTTTAGAGAGACAGACAGGAGTACGGGTGCGGAAGCAAAGCAGTACATAGCTTTGCATCATACAGGGCCAGAAAGGCTAAAAGATAGGCAGAGCTTAAACAAATTGGGGGAATCCAAATGAACCCTTTTAAACACCAACTCACACAATCAGACTCTCGTGCTCTGCAAGGGAAAATTACCGTTTTTGTCAACGCCGTTTGGGGCTTTAAAGAGAGCATACATAACAATTACAGTTCCCGAAAACAGACAAAGGGGTGTTCGTCGGCAAGGTTTAGCGGTAAAAAAATGTTTGATATACAATTAGTACACAAACTGATATTGATTTGTTCAGGTCGTTCTATTTTTAGGTGGTTAAAATATGTTTTGCTGCTGCCTCAGCAGTACATTGCTTAGCTTCCATGCGGTAAGCCTGCTCTGTCTCCAACCTGGAGGCAGGCCAACCGCCATTTACTGTAGTAATGCACTGACTATAAGCACCTCATATAGTGCCAACTCAAACATTGCGATTTGTCTTATTCTAAGAAGAACCCATATATATATATTTGAAATATATATATATATATATATATTTGAAATATATATATATATATATTTGAAATATATATATATATATATTTGAAGGGACAGTTTTTCACTATTTTGTGATATTCTATAGACTAAAGTGTTAATGGCTTGTAAACCTTATATTGAGCCTAACTTGTATACTTCTGATGAATGAAAATGATTTTAGTGAGGGATTTAATGAATGTATTTGAAGAAAAGCTATGGATTTGGAACAAACATAGGAACTGGCCTTAATGAAACAAGATTACATCTAAACAAAGCAATTCATAAATCCCATATTGAGAGAAGAATTTTTATATTTTTGGCCTACGTAGTACGTAGTAATAAGCTAAGCACATAACGACGTTAAAAAAATATGCGTTATCGTTAATCCCCCCCAAAAAATAAAAATAACAACACTAATGAAAATTGCATACGGCGATACCTTTAATTTATTTTAAAGTCAGTTTTCCTCCCATTTTGTTTCCGTCTCTTACATTCCTGAGTCCTTTGGCTTTCCTCTGTTGTGACTCACATTGTTGTGGATGCAGAAATTAAATGTGACACACATCCGCAGACACACAAACACACATCTTCACAGATTGAAGCCCACAGACGGCATTTCTATCCGGATGTATGTGTTGCCAGATCAGGACAGGGGTTAGTGATAGAATTAGTCTTCCTCACATGTTGATTAGTGTGTCTGCAGCACTGCCTGCCCCATAGACATCAGTAGCCTATATAGCTATCACTACAGCTAACTGTATGTGCTTAGAGTTGGTAATATCAAAGTGCTAGCCTACTTTAATGTGGCTCCTGTAGCTCCAGGCACTGTGAGTGTATTACCAAAACATTAAACAGAAATTACGTTGTAATACTTTATCTCTGGGAGCCAGGAGAACAGTGCATTATTAAACTGTCTCAAAAATGGTTTCTGGCCGCATGTTGACAGACAGGTGATTTATGAAAACATGTCAAACACATCAAAACCATTTTGCAGTAAGTTAACCCTGGAGTGAAGAAACCAAACTGTTTCATCTGAAGGATTAAAGCTCAGTTTCTCGTGTGTAGTCCTTGTTTTATCGTTTCCACCCCACAGATTATCTATAGATTTACCAGCCACAGCATCGGACTGTTGTGGCTGTGTGATCCTCTTTGAAATGACGAGTTAGACATTTACAAACAATCACGGAGCAGATGCATCACCTCGTTAACTTAATCCCATCCTCTGGTAGGCTGATCCCTCTGGAAGCTCATTCTATCTAGCAATTACTGGCCAAACCGCACCAAAACATTAGACTGGATGAAACATCTACCTCTCTGTGTGTGTTTGTGTTTCAGTCTTCCATCTATATGTATCCCTTCTTATTCATCCTCAGCATCAGGTTCCCATTGGCTCTCACTCCCTCGATCACTTTTAGCCTTTGACACCCGCCCTGCCCCGCCTGGCACTGGGATGATGTGGATGTGCACACCATCTGTGCCTCCTCCTTTACGCTGTACTCAACATAGACACTGAGTGAGGGAGATATGGAGGGCGGGTTATGTAACCTCTGAACATGCCCTGGCCCAATCACAGCGCACCACATCACATCTGTACGCGCATTAGGAAACATGCAGGCGCTCTTGACTTCCTGCTTAGGGTACTATCTTGACTTTGTCTAAATATTCACTCTCTAATCTTGTGGATTTAGTTTAGATTTTGAAGATCAATTGAAGAAACTACATTTAAGATTGTACTTTTTTTTTAGTAGAATCATTTCCTTATTGCGTAGATGTTGCTTACCCGTGTTGTTTTGAGGCCACGTTAGCTTTTTTACGCTAATCTCAGTGTGTGGGTTGCCGTGAACAGAAAGAGGCACTTCTAGTTTGGACGGTGTTCACTTTGATTGGTCATGGAGCCACAATTAAGTCTCTTTTAGCTCTCAGAAATGCTCATTGGGTTTGGAAAAGACACACGGAAACCCAATAGGTTCCAAATAACTCGCCCTAGATCCAGTTCATGGGAGAATTCAAAGCCTATAAGATGTCGAGGGCAGCCAAATGAGAATTGACAGTTGATTTGAAAGAGAATTAGGTCCTCTGAATAGCCATGATAATGATGATGAATGCCTCGCACCGTGGAGAAACTGGGAGTTGGATGAGAACCAACGCCTGCCGTTCTTGCACTTTTTGTCTAAACCCCCTGAAGTGGTGTCTGTCTGAGTTTCTTTTATCCTGTCTCGTTTTTCATGGTCTTTTCAACGTTTTTGTTCTTTTGGGAAAATGGGTGCAATTTGTCATGATATCGTTAACACTTTCTTGGTTCTTTATTTTGTTGGGTTTAGTGTGTGCAGATGTTCACTGTATTTCATTTTAGACTGGTGCTTAAAGTGGGGACATATTTGGAGTATGAGCTGTATATCACATTAGCAGATCTGGTTTACCCGGTGATAACGTTTTTTAACTTGATTTGAACAAAGACAGATTGTATGGTTAGTTTGAACTGGAAACATAACTAACAAGGTGATTCGGATAAACATGATTTTCTGTTCCCGCGTCGACGCTCGCTGCGGCAGCCATCGCTGACCGCTGAATGACCTCGCAGCTGAAGTGGGGCAGCGGCCTCGGGGCTGGGAATCGGCTAATTCTGTGCCACAATGATACTGTGCCATACTCTATACCATAAGTGGGAGCGTGGCGGATTTGACTGGCATTACAAAAAGACAAAAATAAATGTGCTAAAATCCCCTTCTTTACAGATAAATGCACACTTTAGCTACAGTAAGGCAGCGTGGCTTCATCACATTTAATCAATTAAGCTGCTATGTACCGTGCTTTGCATCCAAAGCAGATGGCATTTATTTCAGTATGAAATCAGGACGTCTCTCATTCTCTAATGGACGTAGATGATAATAAAGCTATTACGTTTGCATATGCTTTAAGGATTTTTTTGCGGGGAGAGGACATGAATGTCATGATTCTGTTATTGATTCATTATTCCGAATGCTTGTTCTTCTGAGTAAAAAGATTTGGAAAGAACTACCGTGTGGTGTTGGCGCTTGGTGTGTTGAGAGATAACCGTTTAGTGTATGAGTAATGGCTGCAAAGCACAGAATCATATACAGAAAGCATTACATACTTAATATTCTATGAATTGTCAATTCAAATGTATTGTATAGTGGAAAGTTGGCTTTGCCTTGAGCGTTATTGTACAGCTACCAGAAGACATAGTAAATGCTGAACAGTTTTCTAAGCTTTGGACCTCAGCATGCCATCACAAATATTTGGCATAAATGTATCATAATAAAATAGAGGAACAATGGCTTTTTTTCTTTTTGGAACCGTCTTTACGGTCCTGGTCCAAATAATGAGAACAGGAACTGCTTGAGTGCTTCTTTGGGGCCAGATGGGACCAGCAAAGGTCAGGGCACACTGAAGGTATTCATTCAATTAGGTTGATAAGAAGGGTTTGTTTACAGGACGCCAAAACCCAGAATGTTGTCTTAGTGGACATCCAGTGACCATTATAACAAGCCTTGTTATTTTGTCCCCAGTGCAGAAATCTGCATTAGTTATCTAACTATGTTGGCACAATTGAAGAATAATTATGGCCGCGCCTTTTCCCGGTCATCTTGATTTCAGCTTTACACAGTATTAGTCGCATTTATTGTGTGTGAATGCAGCGCGGTGACACAATGGTCTGTTTTTAATCTGCCCTGTCCCACTTGCACTCATTTCCTCCTCCTTTCAGGTCCTTAAATCAGCCCCTTGTCTCAGGTTTACAACGCATTCAGATAAACTGTGTCATGTTACAGCTGCTGTGTACAATAACCCAGATACTCCACCCATGCTGTGTGAATGGATTTGTAAAGAGGAGCTGAGATGTGTGTGTGTGTGTGTGTGTGTGTGTGTGTGAGAGAGAGAGTTTCAGTAAAAGGCCGATAAAGCGTTTTGAAGGTTCCAAGTCTGTTAAAATGTGCTGCAGTCAACTAAAAAGTACACCTTTTAACATACCCAATGTGGTAGCTAGTGAAGATGTATCCCAGCTTAGCACACACACACTCACACACTCACACACAGACACAACATGGTCTGATAAATCCTACTCAGCGTGACCCAGGCTATAAAGGAGCCTCTTGTTTTATTTAATGTCCAACACCGTGTTTATTGGCAGTGGACTGAAAGAGGAGCACTAAGAGAGAGCAAGTCGCTGGTCCACAACAACCTGTGTGTGTGTGTGTGTGTGTGTGTGTGTGTGTGTGTGTGTGTGTGTGTGTGTGTGTGTGTGTGTGTGTGTGTGTGTGTGTGTGTGTGTGTGGTGTGTGTGTGTGTGTGGTGTGTGTGTGTGTGTGTGTGTGTGTGTGTGTGTGTGTGTGTGTGTGTGTGTGTGTGTGTGTGTGTGTGTGTGTGTGTGTGTGTGTGTGTGTGTGTGTGTGTGTGTGTGTGTGTGTGTGTGTGTGTGTGTGTGTGTGTGTGTGTGTGTGTGTGTAAAAGGACGTTAACACACTGTCACAGTGCAAGGTTTTCAAACATTTCTTAGCGGTGAATGACACGGCTGACTCGGCCGACCCATCCCTCTTCTCTCCTCTCTTCCCCACTCTCTCACCCAAACCCCCCCTGCCTCCTCCTCACCCCCTTACTCTTTTGTCCTCCCCCTCCCCCTGCGCAGGGCTCACCCGTTGCCCAGGAAACAGTCCCAATTGTGCTGTTAACAAAGGCAGCAGAGGCTTTCTTGCCTCCCGGGAGGTGGTCCCCTCCGCCCCGCACCCTGACCCCCTCGAACCCTGCTCTCCTCCCTCTTCTTCCCTCCCTCCCTCCGCCCTGGTGATGCATCACTCGTCTCCATGGCGCTGAGCTTGGAAATGTGGAGAATTGGAATGGCAGCAGAGGAGAAAGGGGGGAGAGAAAGGGTCAGAAGCAGAGAGGGGGGTGAGGGGAGGAGAGGTGACCGGGAGGTATTTCTAAAAGAGAGACTCAACACAGACCAGTTGGCCTCGCTGGGCTTCTTTGTCAGCAATTCATCAGTCACTAACATCTCAGCAGCAGACCCCGAGCCTTCATTAAAAACTAATTACTTTAGCATTAGGCGATACATACGGCCACCCTCGGATGACTTCATATGAATAGGCTGTATTAATATTTAATATCTTGATCTGATTCAAAACACGCCGGGTAATCTCAGAAAACCGGCGAGGTGAAACTAAGGTCAACGCTGTTTTTCTGCGTCCTTCAAAGGCTGGGGATTAAAACTAAAATATGCAAATATATGCAAAATGAACATTAGGTAAACTCATGCATGTTAACCACATTGGACTGCATGCCAAAATAAATCTGATTTCAAATAATATCCCATGCAGTTATGAGGGTGCCTCACCTCCTCATCTGAAGCGCAAATGTGGCGCACTATTATGCGCTTATGCGGTGCAATTATTGTAAGCGCGCCACAGTTTATCCGCCGTTTAGTCCACTAGCACCCCCCCCCCCCCCCCTCGCGACACAGATTGGGGGGGGGGGGGGGTGCTAGTGGTCATTTTAAAAGTAGCTCCCAAGCTGTGTTGGGCACCCCTGCGTCAGTTTGTAAGACATTTCAGTCTTGGGTGTTACATATATTTAAGCTGTCAGTTATCAGGAAACACTTCTCATTTACCCTTAGTCACCCTCCGTATTGGCTCATTGTAACCATTTATTTTGTTAAAATATTTTGTATTCCAATACAATTTAGCCTTACCAGAGAGATGCATTTGAGAGTGGCAAATAGAGGGGCTGGATTTGAACCTCTTTGCACCGCCGTAAGAACTGATCCCCAGTACTATGCACAGTATGCAGCAGCCCACACAGCACTCATTCATATTTGAAATTGAATTTTAGAACATACAATACCTTCAATATGTTCTGTATGTATAAGTCATAATAAGTGTGTCACGTATAGCTACCCATGGATTGATGTTGACCAGAATCCACTGCTCCTCTAACTGACACATCTGACTGTGTGTGAGCTCGCTATTTCCACAGCGGCATATTATTCCACATTTTCAGAGATCAGAAATCCCCATAAGAAACTCTCATGAATACGTAATGACTAGCAGTGGGGATAGAAGCTGAAATCACATTAGCATACCACCCCTCTAGTGCTCTACGGAGCCGAGTATTACACGGCGCCATGACCAACCTCTGACCATTCACCGGACCAGCGCTCCACCAGCTGTTTCCAGTGCGGCCATTAACATCAAATCCCCATGGAGACTGTGGGGGCTCCGCAGGGCCTCGAGACACTGCTCTGTGTGGGGAAAGCTGCGCCCAGCCATATGTCCCATCAGCCACCACCAGCACCAGCAGCAGTCCGGCCCTCAGCGGCTAGCATGATGGGCTGACAGTGATAAAATGGCCGCATGGAGATTCTGAAGCGATGGAGGAGGGGTTGGACAGGGGTGGGTGATGGAGCAGTGTGAAAATAGAAAAAAAGAGAAGCATGATGAATAGGGAGAGGGATGAATATGAGCTGAGGCTGAGGTCTCCCCTAGTAGATCATCACTTCCTGTAGCCTATATATGTATTCAACCGTCTCCCATGCCATCTCTGTTTACCATGCCGTATAAAGTGTAGTACATTGTGTTCTATGGTGCATATTTGTAGGCTGCGGGAAGCAGAGTGGGAGAGTGAAGATGCAAGCTCACTTTAGCTGCATTAGATCATGTTTGAGTGGTTAACCAGCGCTGACAGGGCACTGTGGATGAAGTAATAGGAGTCACAGGACCGCACACTGGCAACAGAAAGCACAGTAGCACCATGGCAGAGCTGGGGAAACTCAGGATTATTTCTCCAGAGGCGGTCTTACATTCCTCTCTGTTTCTCTGACAACGCTGTGCCTGAAATGTAGAAATCTAAAGATATTTGAATTGCGTCTTTATAATGATTCTATCTGTAATGTTTGTGTAATGGCCGTAAATTCACAATCTCAATATCTTTTTTTCTTGATGTAGTTTGTGTTTCTGTAAATGTTCCGGTGTTTTTAGATATTTTATTATTTCACTTTAAGTGCATACTTTTATTTATAACTTAGATTATTGATGCAAAAGTGAAACACTTCGTGATTGGCAAATTGGTAGGTCAAACTTTCATACAACTGTTTCTTTGGAGACTGACATTGGTCACTTCATTATTGACTTAAGGGTTATTATGTGTATGATTTGTTTTAAAGCAATTTATCAATGAATCAATCGGTTAATACTCAAAAAATGAATCAGCAATTATTGGTTTTCTGAAATATCTCTATTATATTAAACTGAAGGTATTTGGGTTTGGGACTGTCAGTCCGACAAAACAAAACATTTCAAGATTAAATTAAAATAAAAAATACAATAATTGGATAAATAAATACAAATGATTGGAAGATTAGGAATAATGTTGGTAGAAGTCTCCTAGCCTTTGATGAGTGTGCTGCAGCACAGTGATGCTGTGCGTCTGCAGTAACATGTCAAGGTGGATCTTCTCACAGCAGAAGTGTTTATGCCTAATAGATAGCTCTGACTCGCAGCATGAATGAAAATGAAACGTGATGCCTCCATTTGTACAGAAATGACACGATTGAGCGGTTGATTGATCTCAGATATGACAGCCGACCCCGTGTAAGTCACCTAAGTTGTTCCTCTGGATTTGAAAATACATATGAATCAATAATGATTCCACGTTTGAATAGAAGTCCTTTTATTACCGTTACCATCCCATCGCTGATCCCTCACAAAGGAAGTGACTGATTACCTCAAAGCCCATATGTCTGTCTCGCGTGAAAAGTGATATGAACGAGGGGATGACAAAAGCTGCATGGATGTGGCTGCTTTGTGCTTTAACACCCATTATAACCCTTTTGACATAAAGACATCCAATGTGGGTGGCAGGCAAACAGGCTTCCAGGATCAAATATGCTGATGTGGACACATGGTGGAAACACATTAGAATATTCTGCTCACATTTCTTCAGGTAGCAAACAAGTGAGAAGATCAGCAAAAACCCTCCATCTCTGGCCCATGATGCATTGCTGCATTCTAAGCTCAAATGATGCTGTAGCCATTGTTCATTTCTAAAGCTGTGTTCTGTTTACCGTGTATTACATGTAGGATCATCGGGAATTTGATCAGTTTTGACCCAAAATCCAATTTTGAGATTTTTTGAAACGTGGTTCAGATGTGTTGAGTTTTCCTAAGCTTACATTCGAGTCAGAAGAGGATACGTACTCTAGTGATAGGTGTAAACACAGCCTTATGTGTCTTTGTATACACCCCAGCTGCTCCTTTGACTCCATCGCTAATAATAATAATCACTGCTTCAATCCGGTTTAAGATTTTCATCATCAAAAATACACAGAGAGCTCCATTGGGTTCTTCCTGTCCATATGTCCTTATCTCTGTTCAAAGAGGCCCTATTATGCTTTTGGGGTTTCCCTTTCCTGTAGTACGTTTTTTTTTTTTTTTAATGTGCGTGTCCAAAAGCTAAAATCCCCCCCGCCTGAAACACCTCCATTGGACTCCTTTGTTTACTTAGGCAACATAGTGACATCACACTGTAACACTCGCGCTTCTATTGGCTATCGCTCTAGCACATTGTATGTGATAGGCTAAGTAAAGGACATCTCTAAGCGGTTGACCAATCACAACAGAGCCGGCCAGCTAACCAATCAGAGCAGACTGTGCTCTGGTTTCAGACAGAGGGTGAAAAGAGGTGCTGCAGCACAGGCAGTGTGAGAACAATAGAGCTTTTTGAGCACTAAAGCACGGAGACGTGTCCCAGTAGAGACACTACGTACTGACAGGAACCTGAAGAGTAGCATTATATGGCTCCTTTAATGTACGCTGAACAACATGGTAGAAATAACTCGCAGTGATACTTAACATCCACCCCACTAACAAACACAGAGACAAATTGCCCCCTGCCTGTCTTCTCCTCTTCTCACCCTCTCTCCCCCCTCCCTGTCTGTCACAGACCTCTGTCTTTACATTTCGGGGGAGGAGGAGCATGTGTCTGACTAGCTTGGGTGTGGCTGCATGCCTTTCAGTAACACACAACAACACAGAGGTGTACGTCTGCGCACAGAACCATGCTCTCTCCAACACATTTATTCATATATACATGCCTACACACACACACACACACACACACACACACACACACACACACACACACACACACACACACACACACACACACACACACACACACACACACACACACACACACACACACACACTCTTCCTGAAACATTTGCATATTCACAACATGCCCCACGGATGCTTCCTGCTCTCCCAACGCCTCTTGGCTCAGTTTATGTGTGTGAGGCTATTATTGTGCTGCTGCGTGGGTGTGTTTGCATGTAAATAATATACTTCTGTTGGCTCATGTGTGTACGAGTGTTAGCGCAGTGTGTCAGTCAATCACAGCGTGGTCCTCCCTGCAACACAAAGGCCTTGTCAGCAGCAGTGTGTGTGTGTTTAAATGGTGGGGGTCGACCCGCTTGTTGAAGGTTGGAGGGAAGGAGGAGATGGAGGAAGGGGGGGGGGGACTGATATCATGGGGGGTGGAGGGGATTATTAGGAAAGAGGCCAGAGTTGTTTTGATGGACTCATCTCCAGAAAGTGTCAGAGACATGCTCCACTGATCTCTTTGTGCCTGCTTAGACCTCACTGTGAAGTTGGAGGAACTCTCTCTCTGGCTTGGTCTCATCTGGTGTGATTTATATTCACTCACATGTCCTCCCCTCTGTCTCCCCCTGCAGCCGTTCCATCCCATGGTGAACCTGCAGTGCTCTCCGGACCTCAGGATGTTCCTGTGTGCACTCTACGCCCCCGTGTGCACCGAGTACGGCCGCATGACTCTGCCTTGCCGCCGCCTCTGTCTGCAGGCCAGGAGCGACTGCTACAAGCTCATGGACATGTTCGGGGTCAGCTGGCCGCAGGAGATGGAGTGCACCAGGTGGGTACATCAGAAATAATCACTTCCCCCCGGATGTATCTCTGTCATTTAAACAGAGGAGTAATGCAGCCACCGAGCAAGATGTCATTCATTTGAACCTCAGAAATGTGGCATAGAGGAATAGCATGCTTTTAGAAAGACAACTGGCTGCTTAACAATTACATTTTTTTCAAACATCATTGCGGGCCAATGAGTTCTGCTGCCAGATCATTGATTCAGTCAAACAGGTGGTGAGACCTGAGAATACAAACAGCAAAACATCAAAAGTGATATAACTGAGCAATACAAATTGTTACAAGAATGAAAAATCATTATGACAATATACAATATCTCCACAAGGACAGATATGACAGTCGTTTTACAGTTGGAAGAATCCTTTTCACCTACTGTACTAAGGAGCCGTTATTCAGAAATAGTATACATGTTCTTAAGAAGAGCCTTATATTGTGGAGTATCTATTCTAATGCATATGCTTTATATATATATATACACACAGCATACAGTCCCTAATCCAGTGGGAATGAGGAAATGCAGTCAATCCAATTAGGAGGGAAAGGCAAATATACCCTGTTGTGTTTGAATGCCAGAGACAAGGTTAGGCTAAAAGATATGTCTTCAAAGGAAAGAGCGTGGTATAAAAAGCTTATTTGACTTTAGTAGAGCCTTGCATTAGAAGGGTGTATTTATGTTGTCTGAGTAGTACTTTCTTTATCTCTTTCCCTACTATATTCTTACTGAATACAACTTGAAGGTATTCAGCTGCTTCCTGGAGCTGGGATAATGTGATTGAGAGATACAAATAATCGAATACACACTTAAACGGATGATCTTTCCCGGAGACGTCTGAAGTCATAATGAGGCGCCTGTGCAAGTTGAACTTCTTCGTCTTTATTGAAACGCCCTGTAACCACCAGACCAATGTATTCATCAATCTTTAGAATCTTTCAAATGCTAAATGTATAATATATTGTTGGCAGTGTAATCTTCCCCCCCCCCTCTGACTCCTTCAGGTTCCCGGACTGTGACGAGTCGTACCCCCGTCCCGTGGACCTGCTGTCCAGCTCAGACTCCACCGACTCCCCCATCTCCGTCCAGAGGGACTACGGCTTCTGGTGTCCCAGAGAACTCAAAATCAACCCCGAGCTGGGCTACTCCTTCCTGGGGGTCCGAGACTGCTCCCCCCCCTGTTCCAACATGTACTTTACGCGCGAGGAGCTGGCGTTCGCCCGCTATTTCATCGGGGTGGTGTCCATCGTCTGTCTGTCCGCCACCCTCTTCACCTTCCTCACCTTCCTCATCGACGTGTCGCGCTTCCGTTACCCGGAGCGCCCCATCATCTTCTACGCGGTGTGCTACATGATGGTGTCCCTGGTGTTCTTCCTGGGCTTCCTGCTGGAGGACAACGTGTCCTGTAACGCAGCCAGTCCCGGCAGGTTCCGGGCTGCCACCGTGACCCAGGGCTCCCATAACAAGGTAAGAGCTCTCTGTGTGTTCTGATGCTGTTTCTCCACTGCCCGGTCCTTGGTACTGACCCTCCATGGTCTCTGCCCCAGGCCTGCACCCTCCTCTTCATGGTGCTGTACTTCTTCACCATGGCGGGCAGTGTGTGGTGGGTCATCCTGACCATCACCTGGTTCCTGGCTGCTGTTCCCAAGTGGGGCAGCGAGGCCATAGAGAAGAAGGCGCTCCTGTTCCACGCCTGTGCCTGGGGCATCCCGGGGGTCCTCACCGTGACGCTGCTCGCCATGAACAAGATCGAGGGGGACAGCATCAGCGGGGTCTGCTTCGTGGGGCTGTACAACCTGACGGCGCTGCGCTGGTTCCTGATCGCCCCTCTGGGACTGGATGTAGTGGTGAGGACGAGTATTACACACTAGAGATCATGCAGTGAGATCTTTTCTATTTAAATCTATTTTAGTCTGAATTATATGCAGAATACGTACTTTGTTTGGGGACAGTGGCTCCATCTTAAAATGATATCAATAAAACAAAACAAAAATAATGCATTTATTGATAATACAAAATAAACAAGTTAAAATAAGATTAAAAAAGAAAATGAAATGAAAAACAAATATCTACAGTGTACAAAGAAATGGATAAAGGCAACATGTGTAATACATGCAAAAAATACAATAACAAAATAAATACAAATATTGATATCAAAAGTTAAAGTAAAATGTGCACAGTGCTATTCATTATACTACATGTATATCACAATATATGCAGTGTTGTATTGGTATGACTAAGATATTGATTCTGAATGAATCAGCAGTACAGCACGGCTGGGTATTGGTTCCAACAAGAGGCATCATCACATCTAAAGTCCACCTGCATTTCATTCTTTGGTACCAAGATCTAGAAAAGAGTAACTGTGTTCACCAAGCGTTCTGACATGTGTTGAGACGTGTGAGTGGCACAGCACTGCAGCACCTACAACCCACACAGGGAGTTCAGCACGGTGTATCTCACTAAGTCGAACCCATCACACATTTGAAATGGTGGCGACACCACAGCTCTGTAGTGTCTAAATACAAATAAAAGAGTTATTTATAGTCTAATGGTAACAGATCAAGTCTGTACGCCATGATCTCCCTCTCAATCTGAGTGAAAGCACCCCCCCCCCCCTCTCGTTGTGGCAGGTGGGCGTGGCGCTGCTGCTGACAGGCATCGCCGCTCTGAACCGCGTGCGCATGGAGATCCCTCTGGAGAAGGAGAACCAGGAGAAGCTGGTGAAGTTCATGATCCGCATCGCCGTGTTCTCCGTGCTCTACCTGGTCCCCCTGCTGGTGGTCCTGGCCTGCTACCTGTACGAGAACAGCTACCGGAGCATCTGGGAGACCACCTGGGTCCAGGAGCAGTGTCGGGACTACCACATCCCCTGCCCCTACCAGGTGAGGACCAGAAGCTTCTCATGGAAGCCTGTGCTGCATTCCACTAATCATTCCCAATATCATTTCGTACATTATTTATAACTTTGGGCACAAAATAGATTTCACTTGCACGTCTGAAATATGTTGTGAGTTCCCTTTGTTGTAGCCTAACACTAGCTCAGCTTGTCTGCATGCACATTGATATCATCACATCACCTGTAACTATCTCTCCTCCTTGACAGAAGGAAACGTGATTTACAAGGGATGGTAGAAATGTAGAATATATGTTCAGTATCTGTATATATACAATAATAATAAATGATATTTATATAGCGCCTTTCAAGGGACCCAAGGTCGCTGTACGTGGTGGACAAACAAAGCAAACAGACAATCAAAGGGCAAACAAGACATAAAGGAAGCCGGGGGACCAAGAAAGGGCTCGGGCCCGAAGGCCAGGGTGAACAGGTGTGTTCTTAAGGATGACTTGAAGATGTCCAGGGAGGCAGCATTACGGATCTCGGCAGGAAGTGCATTCCAGAGGGTGGGGGCTGCAACACTGAACGCCCTGTCCCCAACAGTTCGGAGGCGAGAGCGGGGGATGGAGAGCAGGCCCGTGTCTGAGGACCCCAGACTCCGAGAGGGGGTGTAGGGATGGAGGAGGTCCGAGGTACTGGGGGGCGAGGGTATGGAGGAGGAGGAGTGTTTTGTAGTGAATCCGGGACTTGACCGGCAGCCAGTGGAGGTGGATGAGGGTGGGGGTGATGTGTTGCCATGGCTTGGTGCGGGGGAGAAGCCTGGCGGCAGAGTTCTGGACGTATTGGAGCCTGTCCAGGGGCTGGGAACCCCGGACAGGACTCCATTGCAGTAGTCCAGACGGGATGTGACGAAGGAGGCGTGTACGAGTGTTTCTGCCACAGAGGCAGAGAGGGAAGGCCGGAGTCTGCCAATGTTTTTGAGATGGTAGAAGACAATAACACCATATGGTGATAACGCTGCATCATCAATCTAATATGATGGAAATCGCAACATGGACTAATGCAATATTCAAGTCACAGTAAGCTCAACATTTAGTAAAGGCTAAATATTTTTATATATATGGCATTTTGTATTTTATTTTAAGTATTTGAGCATCAAGGATATCTTGGCCTAACAAAACATATTGGTTTGATATGGATCCTTTAAAACATATCACACCCTATATCTTTACAAAAATGACCAATCCCTTCATATTGCAGTATCAGTCAAAAACAAGAGGCCAACATGCAGGGTCGTGTAGGGCTGCCATTGTGCCTCCTACTCGTTACTAGAGTTATATATCCTGCTGCATTACAGCCCATAACCCAGAAGCATCCAGGTGACAGCTCCCTCAGATTGAAAGTCCTTCGGGGACCTCTGGTATCTGAAGCCCTAATGCATGTATTCATGACGCTCCGCACAGTTTGCACAGATGTTTGTACACATTAGAAGTACAACTGGGACTCCTGTAAGGAAGCAGGGAGACAGAGCAGGAGGCAACAGCTGGAGGCCGCCAGATGTGTTTGCACACAGAGACATTAGAGAGTGCGATGCTCACAGAGAGTGTGTGTCCTGCATGTAAACAGCCGACACAGAGTGCACACACACACACACACACACACACACACACACACACACACACACACACACACACACACACACACACACACACACACACACACACACACACACACACACACACTCATACAGGAGACGATACAGGGATAGGTCGTGCTGCGTGTCTTCAGCAGGGAGGCACCCCTTTGTTAATGTGACGGTTTAGCAGTTACCAAACGGCACCACAACACACATTTATATAACCATGATACACAAACGCTATGATGTTTTAAGGTATGGCGCTTGGGTACTACGATAGATATTCCAGGTGTCATTCTCAGATATCAATGTAATCTTCCAATGTAAAAATAAAGGGACATTCGGTACGTTATCTCACCTGAATGAATACCATGAGAGTAACAGTATTCGCTGATAGAGCTGCAGCTGGGGGGGGGCGGTGCTGCATTGAGTCAGATCAGTGGTGCTCTTAATCTGGCACGTAAACACTGCATTGTGTAAGAGAGCAGTGCAGTAATCCTGTGTGTGTGTGTGTGTGTGTGTGTGTGTGTGTGTGTGTGTGTTCCTGGGTCAGTGGGGTCAAGCTGCACAGCATCACAGTTACTGCAGATGTGATGCTGTCTGTTCTGTTTCCATATACCATGCCAACAGTGCGCTGCAGGGATGCCTCAAGGTGTAGAAGCCCACAAAGTTTCATCCTCAGCCCCCCCCCCTCTGTGTTCATGAAAGCACACACGCACAGAATGCCTTCACACACAGTCAATAGCGTGCATCAGAAGATAGCTGAGACTCAAAGTGCATTACTATATTTATCTGA
This sequence comes from Gymnodraco acuticeps, assembly GCF_902827175.1. Taxonomy (NCBI): domain Eukaryota; kingdom Metazoa; phylum Chordata; class Actinopteri; order Perciformes; family Bathydraconidae; genus Gymnodraco; species Gymnodraco acuticeps. Next base: position 7,272,654 of record NW_022990590.1, read on the forward strand.
AAAGGTTTCCCTGAGGCTGGGAGCTGCACTCTGCTGAGGCTGGACACACACACACACACACACACACACACACACACACACACACACACACACACACACACACACACACACACACACACACACACACACACACACACACACACACACACACCCTTCCGTCCCGTTGAGGCTTTATTAAAGTCCATGAGTCTGATGTCCTGAAGCAGAACACATGACCGCAGTGAGTAACGAGGACTTCCTGTAGTTTCCTATCTCTCTGTGTAATGATGAGTATATCAGTGGATCGCTGGGCCGGGCCCCGGGGCCTCCGCTCATAATGAGGCCACGATGACTACATCTGTGTGTGACTGCATTCTGTGTGTGTGTGTGTGTGTGTGTGTGTGTGTGTGTGTGTGTGTGTGTGTGTGTGTGTGTGTGTGTGTGTGTGTGTGTGTGTGTGTGTGTGTGTGTGTGTGTGTGTGTGTGGTGTGTGTGTGGTGTGTGTGTGTGTGTGTGTGTGCGTGCTGCAGGTGGAGCGCACCAGCCGCCCGGACCTCGCCCTCTTCCTCACTAAGTACGTGATGATGCTGATCGTGGGAATCCCCTCCGTGTTCTGGGTGGGCAGCAAGAAGACGTGCTTCGAGTGGGCGGGCTTCTTCCACGGCAAGAGACGCAAGGAGTACGTACTTTATACCTGACACTGAGGAGTTTCATAGAAGATGCTCAACACTAGTCACTCCTCACGTGATGTGGAAGTGTGAGCAGAATGCTAATCATTTCATCCCTTTGTAGTGATCATTAAATAAAAACAACACCGGTACATTTTAATCTCATTATTTATTCTTGCATAAAACATATTTACATATTCTTATAGAAAGAAACATACACAATCAATATGAGGACATTAAATATGATGAATGTATTGGGATCAATTGAACGGACTCCACTGATGAGCCAAGTTCTGACATTAACAGATTCAAACTTTAGCATTCATCCAAATGATGAGCCATTCAAGAAATGTTCATGTCCTCTCTTTAATATGGTGAGGCATTCCAACTGGATTATTATGGGATGCATGAGGAGCACTGCAAGGTCTCTGATGTTTGTAGTGTGTAGATGTGTGGTGAACACTGGCCCTTCTCTGCACCCCCCCTCCAATCAGAGCATTAACCCCCTCTCCCCCCGCCTGCTCCACCCACTCCTCCATCCTCTTCTACCACACCCCCCGCCTCTCTACCTTCCCCCTGTCCCTCCCCTCCCTGCTGCGCCTCTCCCTCCCTCCACTCCCCTCCTCCTCCTCTTCCTGCTCTTCCTGCTCCGCCCCCCCCTCCACCCACCGCAGCCGGATGGTGAACGACAGCCGGCAGGTGCTAAAGGAGCCCGACTTCGCCCAGCTGCTGCTCCGGGACCCCAACACCCCCATCGTCAGAAAGTCCCGGGGCACCTCCACCCAGGGGACCTCCACCCACGCCTCCTCCACCCACCTGGCCATGCTGGACGAGCCCCCCAGCGGCAGCACCAGCCGGGCCGGCTCGGTCCGCAGCACCCGCTCAAAGATGAGCAGTTACCATGGCAGCCTGCACCGCAACCGTGACGACAGGTGGGTGTAGCTCTCAGATTCTGACCCCCCCCACTCAGAGTCCACCTCCTGACGCTGTTGTTTCTGTCGCAGGTACACCGCCCCCAGCTTCCGGGCGGCAGACGAGCGCCCCCCCCTACGGCAGCATGCCCCGCCTCCACGACCCGCCGCGCCACTGCAGCACCACCCGCCTGGACAGCCTGTCCCGCCACGGCTCCACCCAGAGGCTGGAGAGCCAATCGAGGCACAGCAGCGTCAGGGACCTCACCAGCACCACCCAGGCTGTGCTCGGGGGCCCTGGCAACGGGATCCACCGAGTGCTGGAGGAGGACGGAGGGACCGCCTGAACACCACCTCGATACTTCAGAGGACTGTAGAAAAGACTCCGTTTCTAGAAAGGGAAATAATGTGAGGATCCACAGCGAGCCTCTCAGAGGGCGGGAGGGGCTGATGGAGCGCAGAGCGGAAGCTGTCACTGATGACGTCAGCTACATCCTGCCAGAGAGGGCTGAGGGTGGTGTGGGTCCACGCCTTAAAATGTCCTCTCAGCTTTACTCCACTCTCAAAAAACTGAACTTTAAACTTTGACCAGTTTACACCCCACCATGGTGCTGCTGGTGCTGATGGTGCTGCTGGTGCTGCTGGTGCCCTGTGAAACACTGGAGAACTCTGACAGATGCACTGGATGTTTTTGACTGTAACTGTTTGTATAAAGGACTAATGCCCCTTTCACACCAGCGCTTTTTCAGCTCCGGCTCGGAGTTAGAGTCTGAAAAGCGCCGGTTTTTCCTGTTCACACCGCAGCGGCGCCGGCTCTTAGCTCCGGAATCCGGTTCACTTCCAGCTCCAAAAAATTGTCGGTCTAGAGGCAAGAGCTTCGGAGCTAAGAGGTGGCGTCGCTTATGTCTCTCTTACGTCGAGGCGTGCAGGAAACTAAACCCTCCTCCCCTGAACATGGGTCGACTGTCATGCCTGCCTCCAAGCAGTAGTGCTTATAAACACACTTTATAAAGTCAGGCAACACTAACCAGGCTTCGTGTGATTCTGTTTATTTGTACCTTACTTTGACCATCCGTTCACTGTTATTGATCATTGTGGAGAGAGGCAGACGTTTTGTTTTGTATTATAGCAGCTATCGGATGGAATCAATACATGGGCTGCACACGTTGTCGTGTCCGACTATCACAAGTAGAATCATAATAAAAATACGCCGGTAAAATGTGCCTGGAGAAAACGGTTTATGCCACAATAGGATAGCAATAGCAAGTAGTCAGTTTAGCTTCGGTTGCTATGCTAACATCACCCATTTTATACCAGAGAAACTTTCATAACAGCGTTGTGATACCAAACAGCGTCAATTCAGACTGACACACATTCACTTAGGCTAAGGGGAACTGGGGATATGCATCAGCTGCTTGTGTGAGTCGGACAGTGAATACTTTAGAGCGGCCGCAGCAGTGTGAGCTAACCGGGAGCTAACGGAGGAGAATAAACTCCCGTGGAAGAGCAGCCAACACTGCAGCGGTCGGTAAATGCTGCAGAAACACATTAATAAACAATGAACCACGGCACTCTGGAGCAAAGTATAAGGTTGGAGAAGTCGTTATTCAATTTAATCTGGCTTCGTGTGATTAAAAGCAACACGATCATCGACCGGAGGCAGTTCCCTGTTGTTGTTGTTGTTGTTGTGAGCGCCGTAATGCCGTTGGGGAGCAAATCAGCGATGTAAACGATGACGTCATGACGCAGCAGCGGCAGCAGCAGCGGCAGCACCAGTCGGGTGCTGGGCGGTGTGAACAGAGCGGGAGCAGAAAAGGGAGACCGGAGCTGAACCAGAAAAGCTCTAGCTCGGAGCTCGAAAGGGAAAAGCGCTGGTGTGAAAGCCGCATGAGTGATGGACATTACACCGCCCTCTCTTTAGTTTGGGCGGAGGCAGGGTGTTTTTCATGGCTACATTTAAACACTTTGCACCCGTCACTGCGCCTGCATTATTATTCAGCATCAAATCTATCCTGGTTCATTAACCTGATGTTTAGACATTTATTCACATCCAATTTGAAACTCCACATGAAATCCAACAAATGTGCAAGAAGTGTAAGGAACAAGCGCTCTTTATATATGCTGTACATGACTCGTGAACTTTCTAACAGCCTTCTCTCATTTGACATTTGTTTTGATGTTGAGGTTCTTCATTGCTTGGTGTGACGATGTAATGACGACAGAAGCAAAGGGCTGCAACAGGAACAGAGCTGAATCCAAACTCCTGCCTTACAGTGAATAGATGATAGTCGCCCTTAAACGAGAGTGAACTCTCAGTTAGTCCGTCCTTTAAACATGTGTCCTTACTCGTATAGCTGCTGTCGAATGTTTGAGTAACATTTCCTCGAGTGGCACATATTGTAAAGCTGTAAAAACTTCTGCTGTTCATTTGTAATAAAGTTTTTTTTAAGAATGTACATTTGTCAGCGTAATGACCACACAGCGACACACGGGGTTGTATTTGTAACAGCCCTCCGCTTTATTGAAATACATCGGAGTCAGGTTAATATAATGAGCTCTCCACATAAGTGTGGCAGCCAGTTCCATACATTATTTTTTGTTTTGACCTTACACCTTAAATATTCTTTTTTGTGCAAAACAGATTCTACATCACCTGTAGTGGGTTATCCTCAGTAAAACGCCCAAACCGTTCAAAAAAGGAGCAAGTAAAACAACAAACCGAAAACAAAAATGATTACATCTATAACATGCAAAACTGTACAAATTATTACAAAGCAATCCTAGAAAAAACAACAAAGTGTAATATGATATGAAAGAGCAAAAATAATATAGAAGGTACTGTAGATAAGACCTCACTGAAATGCAAAGGCGTTTGAATTTTTTTTTGTTGATTTCCTTACCACTGTGGCACCTCAAACCCCCTGCCACCTGAAAACATTTTCTCCACCTTTATCCTGCCGCCTCCACCTCTTCTGTACACTCGTCTCTCCTCACCCATCCATCCTTATCATTCCCATCGAGATGAAAATAATTCATTGGTTCTTCGGACAATTCCTGAGTTTCTCTTTCCTTTAACTGGGATGTGTAGGATCAGTTTTTCTGTACAATATTGGCCAATAATAAAACACCCCCACCCCGCCCCATCTATCTAATACATTCTACAGAAACTCCAGGAGACTCACTAGCTTTTAAAATAGGTGGTTGTTTGGAATAACCCCCCCCCCCCTCCTTTCTCTTTATATAAAATGGAATACTTAATAAAAACACTTGGAATGGGTTATTTTAGCGCCACTTGGTTTTTGTGTCCCTTTCTAACAAACACAATGGAATAGTTTAGATTCGGGCAGGTCAGTATTAGAATACTGTGCGTTCTTACAGATAATACCACGTTAGAACCACATTTTATTTAGTGTTTAATGTTGTTCCCGTACAGTTTGACCCCCTTCTGCCGTATGAAGCATTCCTGGACCGAAGCACTTTTCCATCAGGAGGTTACAGAGGCCTTTCTACTCGGGGGTGTAGACATCCAGCCCTTACAGACAACAGGCAGCACTGAGGTTCATTCATCAAACGGTGCCCACTTTAAGTGTTTTACATTCTCCTTTGTAGTGTTTCTTAACAAATGTGTCTTCAGAGTATACATGAGAAAGAACGTCCTCTAATGTCCTTTTAGTTTCTGGGTTAAATCAACACTGATCTTTTCCGTGAACAGAAACTGTGGATTACATTTTCAATTCCTCCTCCGACAGTGAGAAGGAGGAGGAGCAGGACGAAGGCATAAAACACCACCTCAGCATGTGTGTGTGTGTGTGTGTGTGTGGGTACATGTGTGATAAATGTTCACTCTACAGTAGTGTTGATCCAAACGCAAACAGAGTGGGAAAAGAAAACAACGTGTCATACATAAAATATAAAACTAATTAAAAATCAATGGGTAAAAAAAAAGTGGTTTAAAATGGCTTTTTGTGTGAACACAACCCGAATCACTCTGAAAACAAAGGAAATAAGAAATAAACGTCAAGGAGGATCTTTTTGTCTCTCCTGTGTAGTTCTCTAAAGTATTTCCTTATCATATATTACTCTCTACTTTGAACCTATGTACATTATTGTGATGGGAACCTGTTGGTCAGTTTGGTTGTACAGCAAGGCGGAGCGTCTACACTATGACTATGATGTCACTCGCGTTGGACCAATAAGGAGAGAGCACAGATGTGATGATGTCATAGTAGCTTTTTGCTGATGGTCAAAATAAAAAATAGTATAAAGTCACTGCACTTAATATCATGAGCAAAAAAAAATCCTTTCTCCTTTTTCTTTTTTTTTTACATTTAGAATTTTTTGCAGCACCCAAAGAGAAAGCAAAGAAAGGGGAAGTGAGGGGGGCTAAACTCCACCCATCTGATTCTGGCCATGAAGCGAAACAAGCCTCCCTTCTAAGAATGATAAATAAATTAAAATATCGTCCCCTAAAACCCAACGGGTCCTATGTACAAGTACAAATCCTGTTCTCTCATTATAATCCTCTTCTCTTTTTGTTGCATCGTGAGGCTTTTGAGTCTCTGAATGAATCTCAGCGTGGGGGGGGGGGGGGGGGGACAGAGTAGTGTCAATGACGCTTCGGTTGATAGCAAAAAGACGGGAGCGCTTCATTCCTATATCGTATGCCCTTTCTGAATTATCACATGCACACACTCTTCTTGGCAAACGCATACAGCTTTTTTCTCTCTCTCTCTCTCTCTCACACACACACACACTCACACACACACACACACACACACACACACACACACCTCAAACATCAGCACCCACATGTACACTCATTTTTAAAGTTCTCCCTCAGAAATGACGACTCCCCATCTCGGAAGTACGATGAGACAATTTGAGGTCGTAAAGTGGGACAAATGTTCGTCAGGAGGTGCAGTTCTCTGGGCAGTGGGGGGGGGGGGGGGGGGGGGGGGGGAGTCCTGTGCTGTCGGTCGGGGGGTGGCGGGAGGGAAGAGGTGTCAGGCTCATGTGTCCCAGCCCATCCGGTCTGTGCTCTCCAGGGACAGGGACTTGGCCTTGTGAGGAGAGGCCGGGCTGGGGGGGCTGCTGAAGGTGGAGCTGTTGGAGGCCGTGGAGTGACGGGGGGAGTCCGAGTCCTGGAGGGGGGGAGGACGGACAGAAAGAGGAGAGGAAAAGAGTGGGTGAAGTTTGGGGGAAGATAAAGGAACAGGGGAGAGACACGTTAGTTCAGTTATGTAAATATATATAAAACATACAGTATTTCTAACACTCAGGAGCTAACGGCTAACTCTCTGGAGGCTAACAGAGCGCTGCAGGGAGGAATCTCCTTAGAGTGCACAATCAGATTCAGAAAAGCTTTAATAATACCGTCTGGGTTGTTCCATTACAGAATACATTTTAAAATATAATGTATTATATAATATATAATATAAGAAGTAAGAATGTGCAATAAAAGATAAAAGTCATCATCTTGTCAAAGACATTCCGCAAAACAAAATGGCAGACTCATTCCCAGGTTTTAGGGCTACATTCCACATCAGCAGCAGATGATCAGCTGAGGGAAAACCAACATGCAGCAGGCCAGATGGGGGGGGGGGGGGTCATACTGTACTACACATACAGTATGACTGTCCTTGGGAGAGGAAACACACATGACACTGAGGAGGAGAAACGACATGTGTGCTACAGGACACTGTTTACAGTCCAGTGATCATGTCCTCAGGTTATTATGGGATGGGTAATGATCTCATGTGTTGCTAGGATACATATGTTCCTGTTCAGTGACTCTCTGATGTGCAACAGTGTCCTGTGATCAGAGCGTACTCTTCTAACATCTCCACCTTCTACATCCCATCCCTCAGCACGTGGCACTGCGGTGTTTTCATATACATTTATTTCTTCTTTATGGAACCAATATTCCTGTTTTACTGTTCTTGCACTTAAACATGATCGTAAATGAAAGATAGATTTTTGTTTGTGTTTGATGTATACATTCTTTCATGTAAGTTTCTAATCATTTCTTTATTTTTACATTAGGGTTGCTCAATTCATAAACAATGATTCAAAATCCAGTAACTAGTGAAATGTGGAAGAAGGCGCAATATTTCTTAAAATAAATGTTTAAACGATTATCATTAAGGATCGAAGTGTTACAGATCCTCTCGAAAAACAAAACCACACCTTAGATAATGTTATATGTTAATAATGTTAGTCAAAATAATCACAATTCATTTTTCCATTTTTTCCCCAAAACATATACATTTCTATTACAGAATTGGCGCCGTTGTAATCTTATTTCCCCGCTCAGGTCAAGTATTTCTGATTCGGATTGAAACTGCACAGTGTGTGTGGGAGGAGCACTGCCCAGCTACATATTCTACACATCTTTGTGGATGTGATGCTGTGTTTCAAAGCGCTCATCCTCATCATCATCATCATCCGACAAAGAGATCAGAACCACTCTGAAGCATGCAGCTGCCATCTGATTGGCTGTTTGTGATCAGTACATCCTGCAGGGTGAACCCCGAGCAGACGACACAGCACCCTTATTATTTGTGTCTTATTTTGCTGCGAGGGGGACAGCCCATGTGAGGAACATGGCGCCTGTCGGGGGGCCGTGTGAAGCAGACATGCTCTGTGAGGGTGGAGGAGATGGAGCAGCAGCGTGGGCACCGTTTATCAGCAACAGAAAAACATGACGGAGGCCGGGTGAGGGTGGTGCGGCTGGCGCTCCGGTGAAACATGGGACAGCCATCAGGTGCAGGTGGACGGAGGCTAATGTGTGTGTTTATGGGAATGACTGTGTGTGTGTGTGTGTGGTGTGTGTGTGTGTGTGTGTGTGTGTGTGTGTGTGTGTTGATACTCAGTGCCACTCTCAGGTGTTGACATTACCTTCATCTTACTAAGCAGGGTCCTTAAAGCCCTTTTCAGATCGGGGGTCTTCTCCGACGGGGAGACCTCCTGCCACTGCAGAGGAGAGTTCACGCTCAGCGCCCGGCCCACAGACAACATGCCGGGGAGGGGGGGGGAAGGGGGCGAGGCACGGCTGAATGAGGGTGGAGGGGAAGGCAAGGAATGGGGCAAAACATGGAGCGTCCAGGCTGATGGGGCCAAGAGGATGGGGGGGGGGGGGGGGGGAGCCACGGGTGAGATGGCAGGCGCGTTGAAGTTGCCCAAAAATCGCAATGGCTACGTTTCATCCTAGTCATTTAGTTTGTGTTTTTGGGGAATATACTAACTACAGGGACCTTCACACGTTAGGAGGCAACAGCTAGCCCGAGCTAACGCTACAGCAGGTATCACTTTAAAGCGCTAACATCACAGGGAGCTAACGGTGTGTGTGACTGGGATGAGGTGGAGGCCTGCACCCGGGGGCGGGATGTGTGTGACGGATGGGTTCAGGGGGAGGTGTTTGAATGGGGAACAATATTATCACTTTTATAATATTTGATCTTCAAGACCAGCGTCTACAGTCGGGTGGCAGGGAAACAATGAAGTGCCTTTGGGTTCATACAGAGCTGGAACTGAAGCCTGGTTTAACAAAGAGCCGTCCGTTAGTGGTTCAGCTCATCACACCAGACCTCTTAAAGAGACAGGGCTTGTTTTAGTATCTAGTCAACCGCACATGGAGCTGTATGCTCAGTGTTACTCACCTCTCTGTCAAACTGTGAGAGCGGTGCGTCGCCGCAGTCCATGCCCCCCCCTGAGGACAGGGAGCTCTCCGAGGGGGAGGTCATGGTCTGCCGTTTGGAGCTGTAGCTCCCCCCCGACAGCTCTCTGCGGAGCGCACTGCCGTTCTGAGAGGAGGAGCCTGGAGAGAGAGGGGGGGGTCAGGGAGGAGCAGCAAACAGGAAGTCGAGTGGAGTTTATTCGGCTCTGTACTCACGTATGCCCAGCCCGCTGCTGGCGCTCATGGAGCGGCCCGGCTCCGCCCGGTTCTTGGTGATGGAGGGGATGCTGACGGAGCCGCTGAAGCCCGCCCGGCTCTCCTGAACACGGACGTTCTGGTTTAAACACGCACGGAGCAAACATACACACACACACGGAGTGCAGTGCAGGGGACAGCAGTGAGGAGGGGGCAGTGACATACACTACATGCAGCTGAACGCTAAGCTGTGATTGGTCGCTGAGGTTTGCATGCACAGTGTCTATACAAGCAGCCTGACAGGAGGAGGGAGAACTTCACAGGATGAAGGGATGTGATGAAGAGGAGGGTCAGCGTGGGAGACATCAAGCCGCTCGGAGCACAACGCGGGTGCTGAATGTTAGCATGCTAAAGGCCAGGGGGGGGCTGGCTCTGAAGCCGGGCTACTAACACACACATCGCACACTCCCAAGTGTTGTCTGCTTGAATGTGCACGTGTGTTTCTGTGCTGACTCCCCTGTGGTGTTCACAGTGTGTTATTAACACATGTATGTAATGATTATCCAGCTCCATTTGGAATCATAATAATATCCTGATAATCAGAAACGTATTGGAATCTTGTTCTAAGAATCAAATACATTTGCTTTTTCCCCCATTAATATAAAATATCTAATTAAAACATGACTTCCTCCCGCATATATAAAGAATAAATAACATCAAACCTAAAGCTGTTGGAATCGCTTTAACTTAACACATTTAGGAATAAACTATGTTAGCATATCTTTTTTAGAAAAATAAAGGATTTAATTAAAGGTTTCCCCTGTATTCATAAATATAAAGAAATATTGGTTTTTATGAATCTGGCTCTGGTTTGACTTATTATTTTATAATATCTCATATCCTACGATTTATAGCTGGTGTTTTTTTATTACGACCCTTGAGATAATCCTATATGATCCCCTCCCTTCCTTGTGCTTACACAAGTCTTTAACAACGTGCAAGTGAGTGCTAATGTTCAGATTAGGTTTCTACCATGGGCAGGTCTTTGAGGATCTGGATCCCGTCTCCTGGTCCCATGTGGGCCACGTGGTTGAAGTTGGTGGGGTTAGAGATCAGCTTGTTCCTCATCTCGGGATCTCGCAGCATCTCTCTGGAATCACAAACACACACAACACATAAGAAGAGGCCGGCTCTGTTGTGGTTGGTCAACTGCTTAGACATGTCCCGCCTCTTTGCTTAGCTTACAATGTGTTGGAATGCTATCTTATAGAAGAGTGAGTGTTACAAAGTGATGTCACTATCTTAAGGAAGTAAACAGAGAAGTCCAATGGTGGCATTTCAGGCAGGGGGGGGGGAAGAAAACAGTGATTTTAGCCCAAAGGAGTGTGTGGGAGGAATGGAAAGCCCCAAAAAGATAAGAGGGCCTCTTTAATGGTCACTTACATGAAGATGACATGTATTCCCTGATTCTTTCGTATCGTTTAGATTCTCTCTTCAGACACTTTCTCGGTCACATGACTCTTAAAACAATGTCATCTTTACCTTTAATCACAAGTGTTTCTGTTGTGTTATATTCTAGTGTTCCTGAGTGCCTTGGTAACACAGCGACTCAGAGTGCGTATAGCTGTGTGTAAATGTGTGTGTGCTGCAGGTGGTCTACCTCCTCTGCTGGAGCCGCTCCTCCTCCGGTATCCTGAAGGAGAAGCGTCTCTTGTTGTTCATGCTGCGCACCAGCTGCTTCCTGCTGTTGTCTGACGTCTCCGGGACAACCAGCTCATCTCCCTCTGCGAGGTCACAACAGAGACACAGGTTGTTTACGAGAGAGACTACAAAGTGTTCTGACTGGCATCTCAAACTTTCTCCTGTCACCCAACTTGCTTTTATTCAAAAGAAAAGTTGGCAACAAGTCCTGGAAACTGTAGCTACATATGGAGCTGGAGCTAACTCTGGAAGCAACTGGCAGAAATAAAACCTTCTACTTGATGGAAAACAATGGAAAACATCTGAGGATTATTTGTGTCATTCTTGACATTTTTGCAGTTCATATTATTTTTCTTCTTTCCTCAATACACTTGTGAATTCTTACCGGCCATCTTGTTTCTGAAGTAGATCAGCCGCACTGTTTCCAGGCCCAGCAGGTTCAGAGAGCCGTCCACATTCAGAGGTCGCACCTGAAGAGGAAGCATTAGATATATATAATCATGCCATGGGTCAATAGGCTGCTACTAGACCAACTGCACCGATCAGCAGCTCTGACCATCTTAACCTTCTTGTATAACCTGTGCAATTCTTTTATTTCCTTTATCTTATGTTTGTATAAAGGTTTTTATTTAATTGTATCTTCTTTTTGTACTATTTTAATTATATCTTTGTATTTTTCTTTTGTTCTAAAATTGAGCAACTGTCGCAAACATAGTCTCCCCAGTGGGTAACGTATTCTGATCTGCTCCATTTCTTTTTATTATGTCAACTGATGTAAAGTAAACTTAACAATAAGGACTTTTTTTTTCTATTCATGCGGCAGGGGAATGAGTCAGGTTTCTATGACGACAGAGGCAAGTAGGATTCTTTTTTAAATCCAGCAGGTGGAGCCAGAGATGCCTTCAGATACCGGCGCTTAATGTGGCGGACCCTCGTGTGTAGGGGGCGCTTTGGAATTGGGCCTATTGCTGCTAAAGCTTCAGCACTGACCTTCTTCAGAGGGATGGTCTGAATCCACTCCATGGTGTTGACATCGAATACATCCACAGCGTTCTCACTGTACACCGACAGGTAGGGGGCGTTGTAGCCTGGACAAAAGAAAGCAGCATTGGTTTTTCAAATGCGCCTCCATATGTGATCTCCATGTTAATAACCATTCAGACGTGCACTCACAGGCGGAGATGGGCACAGCGGGCCACATGAGCTCCTGCTGCCGGGACCGGCGGCCCTGAGAGTCCACGTACACCCCGATGGAGCTGAAGCACAGCAGCAGCTCCTTGCTGGAGATCTCCACGGCGCAGAAAGCATCCAGGCTCTGCTGCGGGATGAAGGCCAGGGTGTGGTCCTCGGGGTGGAGCAGGTTGACGGGGGACACGTCACCATGGACACTGTGGAGGTCAGAGTCATCACATTCAGAAATGTGGAGAAATGTAAAACAATGACCTTACTTACTGAAGTGCACATTCAATATACTTGGACCAAACTGGAGTATCCTTTTCTCTTTCAACTGCTACAGATCTCAGAAGCTAATATATTACTCCTTATTCCCCTTCATTTATCACACAGCTTTTAAGGCTATTTACTTAAGGTCATTTGGAGTGTACGTGTTTCTTAATAAACTAAAAGATGAAGTGTTTATACTTCCTAAGCTAAATCAACTATACTTATAAAGACTCTTGGAACAGGTGGAACATTTATCACAAATCTGGAAATAGGAGAACTCCTAAAACTTTCGGTTTGAAAAAGGCACAGGGACAAAGTTACAGACATGACGATCTTATAGAATATAATGCTTTGTTCTAGATTAGACTACACAACCGTAAATAAGGGCGTTCAAATGAGTAAACCATGAACACCTGCAGCAGTAACATCAATCACATAAATGCAGCAGTTATGTTTATCAAAAAACATCAAATATTACTTCAAAACACTGACATTTTACTGCACAATTACTGATTGTTGATACTTAGAGTACATTTAGCTTATAATACTACATACCTACAGTAGACTTAAGTAAGTTTTTGAAAGCAGGACGTGTCGTGTGTGAAGGTTTTAAGTGAAGGACCTTAATACCTTTTCACTGAATGTTAACAAACCAGATCTAAACCCATGAGAGGAACATCTCCACTGTGTTGATGTCAGTACCTGTAGCGGGTGAATCCAGACTGGTATCCAACGTAGAGCCGCTCACTGAGCAGACCCATCCACTGAACGGGCCCCGGGGCCTGCACCTCTCTCAGCCGGCGGTGACGAGCTTTACTCTTATTCACCTGCAGGGGGACAAAGACCTTTATTCAGCAATGTGATCAAAAGGGAAAGACATGGCACTCATTCTCAGTTTGACTGAAATAAATAATGATTTATTGGACTGTGTGTTCTCACCTCGTAGCAGATGACCTGCCTCTTCATGGCCACGCAGAGGCAGGTGAGGGAGCCGTTGCGCACGGGGCCGGAGACGATGGTCTGGCAGCCCTTTGTCTCTGCCAGCTTGTAGGACTCCGTCTCGCGGCCGTCCAGCGCCTGCGTGGGGAAGAGACGCACGTGGCGGTTCCTGCCGGAGATCACCGCCAGCAGCTGCTCCTGGGAGATCAGGTCGATGTGGTGCACCTTCTTGTTGTCCCCCACCCGGATAATTTCTGAGGAAGCAGGGGAAGACGGGGGTGTGAACACATTTGAGGATAAACGTACAGAAGAAGACGTTTTGGCCTTTCTATACAAATAAAAAAACAAGTGAGGTAGAACATCTTATTTACCATCTTTGGTGACATGGATTACAAAAAGGCCTTCCTCGTTGCCCAGGGCTACGCGCTCGTGATCTGAGGGTGAAGAAAATGAAGCAAGATGGACATTTCAGTTTCAGTTAGGAGGCAGAAAACAACCTTCTGTGCGGAAAATGTTCAAATCGGCTAGCTCCTTTATTCATTCTCTGTACTCATTTGATAACGTTCTAGTGTTGAGATAACGACTGCGTAGAGATCTAGAATATAGCTTCCTATTATAGCTTCTTTAGCATGAGCGTGACTGTTGAGGCTCACCTATGATAGCAGCAGACTGTGTGGTCTTGATGAGCGGCAGGGTGCTGTCGTAGGCCTCCTTGGGGACGTAGACGAAGCGCTCCTTCAGCTTGTTCTTCTTGAGGATGCGGTGCAGCTCGTTGAGGAGGCCCACCCATTTGTTCCTCTCCTGATCGCTGTCGGCCAGGATCAGGATGGAGGGCTTGTGGTTGGCGGAGGGGGAGAGCAGGGACGCCGTCACCTGGGGGGAAGAGGGCCGGTGGAGGCTTGTATGAGAACAATTCAGATTGTTTTCAAGTTTTGGTTTCAGTCAGCTGAGAATACTTACTCTGAATATACAGGGGATGTCTTTGCGACTGGCGTGGATGACATCAGAGGCCAGGACAGAACTTACTGAAAACTCTTCATCCCTGGAGCACAGGAAGAAGATAAAGGTTAGACCTAGACTAGGTTTAGTTGGTCGACAGGAAACTCATCTGCAACTACTAATATAATCATTTCTCTTGAAAAAAACACCAAAATAAATGTGCCATTTGTTGATTTGTCTTCTGTAAATAGTTTCAGATATTATGATCTAGAAACATAATATTCAAAGACTTGAAGTAAAAATATATTTTTAAATCCCCAACTTGAATTCCTCCACTTCTCTTACCTCATGTCTATGACTTGGCTGACTACGACACTTGGCAGAGTGGCTTTTCCTTCTCCCAGGTCGTACAGGAACAGTTTGAAGTCACACACCACAGCCATCGCCCTCTGCCAGCCCTTCTTCACCCCCGTAGGTTTGGGCACCTAGGACAGACACAGAGATCAATGAGTGATTCATTATGACACATGAAGATCATAGAAAAACCTTCTACAGTGTTAGAAATGGAAAGCTGCCTCCCAAACATCTGACTATTCTAATTCACACAACCACTATCTGTGACCAGACTCCTTGTCAGGTTCACTCACCCTGACGGTGCCTTCATACGCAGTACCGATGCCCCTCTGAGGGTCGATACCCAGCGGGCCCTTGGTCTGGTCCTGGGGCACGGGACACACAGCTGGAGCCTTGTCCGCACACGTTACATGGCAGGAGAAGTTACACACTGTGGACAGGGAGACAGGCCGAGACAAATCAGATGTTTGACTGCTTAGACATTTTAAAATCGATTTAAGGGCAAGGGAGTTTTGTAAATGGTTAATTGCACTTATTGTAAGTAGCTCTGGGTGTTAGCATCAGCTAAAAGCAAAGTGTTGTTATGTTTATTGTATGTTGCATTTTTTAAAGAGCCCAGTGCTTAAGATTTGAATTGCCAACAACTACGCTGTAGCTTTTGTGCAGATGACAAGACTTTGAATCTTGAATCTGTCCTTACCTTCACAGGTACAGCCTTGACGTATGAGCCCCACCATGAGGGAAGTACACTGGTTACACTTAGTGGGGGTGCTGAAGGACTTCACCACAAACTGATGTGCTTTGGGCTGTGGAGGGCGGACATGAATGAGCATTAATGAGCAGGAGACATCATGAGTGGTTTTAACATAACAAGGTCTAGTGTGGAAAAGGTCTTACCTTAGGAGAGGAGCGTCCAATACTGCCGTACCCTCCTGAGCGCATTGTGGGGGTCTGGACTGTACGAGGGGGGTGGTCTATCAACTGCATGACAGAACAAAGTAAAACATTGAGCAGTGAGATAATGTACTTTGACTGTATTTGAACAATGTATGAATTGTCACTTATAAAACTTGGCTTCCAAAGTATCTGAACTAAGGATGGATGTGACAAAGCAGGAGCTGGAAATACATCCAACAAACAGTTTCTATGAGGTTCATATTAGTAGAATGTGAGCAATGGGATTGCTTGCGGTACATTTGAAATTACTTGTTCCAAATTTGATTTTCCAGTTCCACGAGTCTCAATTAGAAAACTGGTATTAAACGTAGCACCATGTTCGACAACAGTGTGAGAACACACAAGTTCCATTTTCTCTTTCACATTTCTCCATAATTGAGACAATTGCAATTGACCGAGACTGACTTTTTCGACAAGCTCAGTATTGTGAGTTGTAGTACCTTCTTTGGAAATTGTTAATTAAATTGGAATGAGGAATATTTGGACCAATTTTGATCTGTTGTTCTTCGACATGCCAGACACACTTTTTTAACTGGTGATGGGAGGACTGAAGTCTTGTTGTACTAAGACAAGACAAAACACAAGAGTTTAATGCCCAGACTTATGCTGACCTCTATGGGCTCCATATCACTGGCCATGGAGGGTGACCGCGAGCGGGACTTGAGGTGCAGCTTGGGGTCATCGTCCCTGGATGGAGTGTTGGAGGGGGTGAAGTTATCCATGGAGTCCACCTGAGGAGGGAGAGGCAGGAGGGAGGAGAGGAGGAGAAATGCAGAGAAATGAGGAAGTGATGAGAGGAGGTAGGGGAGGAGAAAAAGAAAAAGGAGTAGAGGGTTATTTCAAAAAACAAACAAGAGAGTAATATGCATCATCCATGCGTAGAGAGAAAGAGTGGGTGCCATCATACAAAACATTATCCACAGACATTATGGTCAAGATGTGTGTGCATGTCCACTGGAGCACATCTTATTGCACCCCATGTATTAGAACATGAGGAACACATCACAGCCCAGGGGCCATGCTAGTTTGAGACACCCTAAGCACACACCTTACACCATGCACAGCCATTCACAAAGCTACACTGACACCAATACACACAGGCAGCACATATAGCAATACCCAATGTTGTTCAAATATGGAAGATCCAACAAATGAATACTTTTGACAAACACAAATATAAATAAAAATGTGTATAGGACCCCTGCCATGCAATCAGATAACATACGCAGGGAATACACACACATATAAAACACCGACATGACGAGACGGCACATTTAGAAGCTGCATGAGATCACAGAGAGCAGTGATGGTGCTTACGCGTCTGCCTTTGCTAGCTGGGCCAACGGATGGCGAGCGCTTCAGTGGCAGGAGAGCAGAGTGGCAGAGAGAGAGATGAATATCAGAGTGTGACAGAGCTAACACACAGTAAACACACTGAGGGGAAACAGGGTCATAACACTATTTATTTGATGTTATGTGGAATTAAATATGTATATATATTAATCCATTACGTTTTGCTAACTATTTCAAAAATGTATATCCATTTTGTATTGCCAACTATTTCAACTCTTTATCTATTACTTTTAATTAATTATTTCAACTGTTTTCCTGTTACTCTCAGCTAACCATCAAATGTTTATCTACTACTACCCAATATATTTGACTTTTAACTAACTATTAGAGAACTAAATATCTGCTCCTTTACTTTTAGCTAACTATTTCAACACAGCATATCCTTTACTTTGAGCTTGAAGTTGTATATCCATTACTTTTAGCTTACTGTTTTCCGGTCACTTATAGCTAACTTATTTAACTCTTTATCCATCACTCTAACCAATTAGTGGAACCATTTATCCATTATTTTAAGCTAACTGAATCAAAGTGTGCTCCTTTGTCTATTTCTATATATTTCAGTTGGGTGAGTTTAGTTCAGATCAGGTCATTAGTTGAGATTTGCACAACCTCCCTGCCAATGTCACTAGCACCAGGAACTAAGAACCACGGATTGGAAAACACTGCAGGAGACTACTGTATGTCTGTGTGGGTTGGACTGAGGACAGAGGCTGGATAGGATGGAGGAGGCAAAGGGAAAATCAAATACACATGGTGATGGGAAGGGAGCAGGAAAAGTCAATATGGAGCGACTCAAGTTCTCTTTCTGGCTAAAAGAAAAGGGATTACACAAGTGTGTAGGATTTAAAAAGAAACACAAGTGAAAGCGCCAGAAAGCCATTCAAATAGCCCACTGGCCTACTAGGACTAGCAAGCAACTGCATACAAGAGCAGAACACTTCAAAAAGATATCAATCTTAACAAGTATATGCACTTAAAACAAATACGTTGCGTTAATCAGAATTTCATTACTTTATCTCGTTGCATCTATTTTTCCATTTGTATTTAAATGGATGATAGTGGACCTCGTTTAAAAGATTGACATATTTGCAGTGTTGTTGCTCTTCTTTACAGTTCCACTGATGCAAAGACAAAACAACTTACTGACGCAATACGGCTACACAGATCTAAAGTGTCTTTCTCTGCTGTAAGCTCTTACAGTACTACAGCATACAACTACTGTTACACACACGTAGACCTCCGCCTAACCAACAACAACTTACGTCTTCCCAAAACTCAATTAAAGAAGATGAGGATGAGGAATAAGAGTCCTGATGTAGCAGAGAATGAAGCAAGGAAACAACCAAAAGATAGAACACAAATAAAGATTGTGGAAAAATCATATGAACAAAAAGCAACAAGGTAAAGCATGAAGAAAAGCACAGACATGTGACGGGTATGACCTGCTGATGAATGAGATTTATGATTCTCAAGTTGCTCTTGATCATAGATTTAAAATCATTAACTCCCCACAGGCATACGGTTGCTGACAGCAGCTGTATTGTATCAGGATTATTATTTTTTGGTCTTATAAACTTACATCAAACTGGTCCAGCGCTGAGGTGGGGGCGTTGAGAAAAGCCAAGAAGGAATTCTGGGAATCCTGGTGCTTGACACCTACAGACACAGAACCAATAACACAAATGGTGGTTCAGTCCGCCATCTCAGAACATCAAAGGGTGACTTAAACAAAAAGAGTCACAGGACTGTTTCTAAGAGATGGGGGGTGGTGTTTCATATGACCTTAGTAACAATACATGTTCATGCACACAGCACAGGATTTCATTTCTCAAATATGGCTTCTGACGCGCAAAACCTCCTTTGGATCCCGATAGTTCATGACGGGACTTTCAGGGATTACTTCTCATGGAAAGTTTCAGAGGGTGCGACGTCTAAGCAACCATCAACACATGATGTATAGAGAGTAACTGTGCATTTATGTTATGGTATATCTTTTGAACAAAAAACAAAACACCAGAATGTATGCCAAGATCACCATTTGTGAATGTAATAAAACAAGAGGAAAAGTGCCTTCTGGTTTGCATCAATTTGTTATTTTAACTTCAGGGAACAACGGTTTCAAATGATATTTTAACAGTTATGCCCTTTACAGGAAAACTATGAATAGGTCATTCTTTGTTTGATTTGGTCCACTGACAAGGAGACAGAGGTGGTTTATTTGTACCTCTTCGTAGCCGCAGCTCCTCCGTCTCCTTCTTCAGCCTGTCGATCTCTGCGAGGAGTTCCTGGTTTTTACTTTCCACATCTTGCAGTTTACTGGTGGATCAGAGACAATAATGTATCGTATATTATCAAGAGGTTTGTTAAAAAAAAACGACAAATCTTTGATCTTTCACTGTGGTTCTAACATTATCTGTACCATTCTGTGGACATGTTGTTGGCCTTGACTTTGTTCAGCTCGTCCGTGATGCTCTGCTTGGCTCTGATCTCAGCGTCTAAGGCCGACTGCAGCTCCAGACGGGCCGACATGTCCAGCTTGGCGAAACGCCGCATCTTCCACGGCATGTCCTGAATCAGAGAGTAAAACGTTAGTTTCTATGAAAGAAAGGAGGGATGGATGGAAAGGGAAGGATTTCTGAAACTGAGCCATTTGTACCTTCTCAAGTTTAGACTTGCTCATCAAGATAAGATAAACCTTTAATAATCCCCTTGGGGATATTCAGGTGTCATAGCAACAACAGCAATAACAGCGAAACACAGGATAGGACAGATACAGTTCACACAAGGATTATAAGTAGGACAAAAATGAGAAAACTAAATTAAATAACAGTGTAACAAAATGAAAACAATAGGAATAGGTCAATTAGTAAATTAGGTGACGTACGTGTGTGTTTGCGTGCGCATGTGTGTGTGTGTTTACCGTGGCCCTCGCTCCCAGGCTGGTGTTTCTCAGTCCCTCCAGCTCTTCTGTCATCTTGGTGGCCAGAGCCTGCAGATAACCCCGAGCATCCTTCTCATCACTCACCCTGCAGCAAACACAGAAACACACAGGTTACTATACATGCAGAGACATTACAAATACACACACCCATAAATAATGAAGGCCTAAGACAGGACCTAAAACCTATTTTGACTTTAAAAGGTCATTTCAACAGAATACAACACTGAAAAAAAATATTCAAAAGTTTCAACTTTTCTTTAAAAAGTCTACAGGCAGAGAAGGTCAAAGCCATCCTACTTATTCTACCAGAACTGTGACACCATGGTTTGCTCTTCATCAGTTCCAAAGCTTAAAATGTACCACTACCTATAGATATGGACCCACGTTCAGGCTGCAGGTCTGGGCACATCACTAATCCTTAACATTACAAGAAACACTGCCTGTGTAAAAGCATAAACTTTATACTGACAATTAAGTTTGACATCAGAACAAAACAAAACATCTTGTGATCTTGTCTACATATCATATTCCACCCACTGGGATCCTGTTTCCCATTATATCTTCTGCAGAGTCATAGTATCTCCACCAGGGGGCAGCGGCCATCACTAAATTCTTCTGAAAATGCATTCCACTCAACATTTGTATGTTTGGAATGTGAGTGTGTGCTTTAGTGTAAGTGTGTTTCTGCGTCTGGATGGATGTATCAGTGTGTGTGTGTGTGTGTGTGTGTGTGTGTGTGTGTGTGTGTGTGTGTGTGTGTGTGTTATGTGAGGACTGCAGGCTTGTCCTACAGAGGGAGGCTGAGCAGCTGGCAGGGTGTCAGCTGTGAAGGGAAGTGATCTGAGAGGAAGGGAGGGTCAAGTAGCTGAGATCTTTAGAGGCATGTAGAAATGCTGCAGTTGTACTGTAAGGAGGAACCCAATACACTACTACACAACACGGGTATGTATGTGTGACTGTATATCCCTGAAAAGAGCTGTCTATAGTATCAAAGGGAAGGTACGTGCCTCAGCATGTATTAGGGACATCTGAGAAAGCTTGCATGTGTGCGTATCAATCATATATCTTTGTATTGATATAGCACATCAAGGAAACACACATTAAACAAAGAATTCAAACCTCCCTCATTGTCTATAGACAGAGCAACACATCATTGTGTTGACAAATTAAAACACTTAATTCCAGCATAAGTCAATAAACAGAGGACTACAGCAGCTTGTAGTGTATAACGCCTGCAGTGCATGATCTAATCAAATGATACTTTGCAATAGTTTTTGATGATAAGGGAATACTATAGTAATACATCATATTCTAATAAGCACGTGACATTTGAAGAATTTGTCTAAATGTTGCCTATTGAAGAGAAAAAAACACTGAATTTAGTCATTTCTCATAAATGAACCACTTTCATTTAAGATATTCTGAATCTGTTCTCTTAATATAACCCCACTCCATCCCTCGCCTGGGTAATTGTTATTATTTCTTACCAACAATGGCCCTAAGACGCTAATCAATCTAATACATTTTATCCATAGAGCCCAATTTCACATTGACACATTTTCTTAGGGGGCTTTACAGTGTGGACATCACATGACACCCTCTGTCCTTGGACACTTGTAATTAAGAAGGAAAAACTCCAAAAGAAATTCCACAATTAATGAAGAAAGAAATGGAAGACACTTCGGGGAGATCAAGAGAGGGCTCCCACTCACGAGACTCACAGATGTTGCTTGTATAGCTAGAATTACAACATAGACAATCCAAATGATAATGTGTGCACGTGTCTCACCATTGGATGATTTCCGTGATCTGGGCCTCCCAGTGAGCCACACTCTCCTTCTTGTCGGCCAGCTCCCTCATCTCGTCCTCCAGCTGCCTGTTGGAGCTGCTCATCTTCTCAAACATGCTGGTGAGCTGCAGGGAGAGAAAACACATGGTATTAGCCATCATGCTAAAAGCGTAGCGTCGTCAAGCTGTCATTGGGAAGTATGACACCTGGTAAATGGATTCATATACAGTATATATAAATATAGACGCCATGACATAACATTGCAAGACTGAACTACTGTGTAATGAGTCTAACAGGTCACGTTGCTGCGGAAGCAAAGGTGCTCAGCCTTGACCGTGAGGACTGCTCCGATATGGAAAATGAATCATTGTATTGTTGAAGGTAATGACAGTTTTTATTAGTCAACTGCCAGATGATCAACCACGCTTGACTTGAGATGCCAGTGAAGACGTGACCTCATTGCAAGCCTCAAACTGCCCTATTGTTTGCTTCAATATTTCATTTGTGGGCGCATATTTTGGGTGTATTGCAACTGTAGAGACTGATGTAATGCGCAAGCTAAAACAGTCATTTATTATTGTTTTGAAATAGCTTTCCAATCTACGCTAGTGGCCAACAAATGTTTGAAATATCAGCTAGAAAATGATGTTGAAAAAGGATTCCAGCAACTAAAAATATACACAAACATGATATGAAAGAATTTTGTTTTTAAGCACATGCTTTTATTTGTTAGTAATGTCTCGCAGTGATGAAATCATTGCGTATATGACTAAAGTGTAAGTGTGCAGTCTGTGGTTGCAAATAGCATCTCAAGCACCACATCAGAAACACATTGTACTAAATCTGCACTGCCATCAAATGAAATGAAAAAGAGTCAAACTTGAAATGATATTTACTGTATAAGTGTGATGTACATCATGGCATGCCAATTTACTTTGAGGTTCGGGGCTGCATATAAAGTCAAAATGATATCGAAGTCGCAGTATGGACTAGTGACAGGAAGCACAATATTTGTTTATGGCTAAATATGGGTTAAAATAACATTTTGAATGAAGTATTGTGCCACGATATTGCGGCCTACAAATCATATTGTATAGTATTATCAATCTCAGTGATTGTGATGTTAAATGTTTGCTTTTCTTGTATTGTGTCTTAATATCTGTCCTTATTAATGTTGCAAATGGAGCTGCTTTGAAGCAAGTCAAATGTCAGACTTGATCTGACCAATAAATGAATATTGTATCGTAAGTGGAACAAGCCTTGCAGAAAAAGAAAATCATTTGGAAAAGAAATATCTGGCAGTGGCACTAATCTAAAGCTCCTGTTCTTTTTCTACATGTGTAATATATTCCCCCATAACCCTGTTTCTGTGGCTGAGCCGTTCTGCAGTGTTACCCCACAGCAGAGCTCCACGTGCTGCAGTGTTACCCCACATCCATCACCAATTTCAGCTTGTCAACAGTAGAAATTAAACAGTTTGAGGTTTCACTCAACTTCACTGAAAACACACACCAAAAGGCATCATAGTTGAAGATGGAGCGGTCTGATTTAGCTGCGAAGCAAACAGTGTTGCCTCATTGCCTTCTTTGAAAGATAAGACTATTCAAACAATAAGATTTTCACACAATCCAAATGCATTGAAGATCTGTTTTTATGCAAAGAAGCAAATCATACAGACGGATCTAATCTGTCCGGAGTGCTTTAGCTTTAACAAATATCATTTCTCAGAATGTGAGAAAACATTAGAGTGACGTGCTATCATTCCAGTGTTAGCCACATACATATTCTCCTCCATTTCATCCAGATAGTTTCCATTTTATCAGCTGCAGACTTGAAAAACAACATTCTTTTATTCCATATGTCAAAATGCCTCCCACTTCTTTAAATTAGGAGCCTTATTAAACTTCCAACAGCTATTTCCAAAGTCAACAGAGTTGAATCCAGAGTCATTCCATCGGAGTGTGTAGGAGGCGGCAGGCTGTTTTTACGGGGGATATTGAACAGTGATTTCTTTGGCACAGCCGGGGTGGAGGAAAGGCCGAGTAGGGTTACCTGGGGTTAAGGAATTGTGGGTATTTTTGCTAGTGTATGTGTGTTTTCTCAAGAGACAAACAGACCACTAAGCTAACATGAAAGGAAGTCAAATCAAAAGTACAAATATTGACAGAGGAAAAGAAACTGGATTGGTTTTTTTGTGTGTTTTCAGAGAGATATTTGTTTATTTGCGTGTGAAAATGTCTTACCTTATCCAGTTCAGTGGACAGCTTCTTGTTCTCTTCGGTCAGCAGGACTCTCTCCCTCTCGTACTTCTGCTTGTACTCGGTCTCAAACTCTTCCCTCTCGCTTTGGCTGAAGAAAACACACAATCATGGAGCGTTAAACTAGTGACTTTTGAATGATTTGTTGTCTTTCAGGCTTCTGAACTATATGAACTTATATACCAGGTGATCTTATACAGGGGTTTTAGAACAGCGCAGTATAAATACATTGAACATTCAAATATTCACCGGTCTCTAAGTCGATGTCTCATCTATCCTCCTACCTTTGTGCCTGTGTGGGCCTCTGACTCCACACATTTCCTCAACACTTAAATCAAAGGCTTGGTACTGAGAACAGGTCCACATTACTCAGCCTAAACACATTAATACAGTCAGAACCTGATCCAGCACTGTTTGAACAAATGAATGAGAAAGCAGTGAGAATAACATGTCCGAACAGCAGGCGGGAGAGTTAGACTACAGGGTAGAAAAACAAAGCTCTAAAGCCTTCTCCTCAAAAACATTATTTTATTCAAATGTGATTAAACCAGCGGTTCTTAACGTTGGATCTGGACCTCCCTAAGTACCTACCAGGGGGGTCTGAGCAGGAAAATACCTTTCCATTTCTCTGTATTTAATACCCGAGTTGGCACATTTTGACACATTTTTCTTTTTATCAACTCCAAGAGGCCCTATCATGCTTTATGTAAACAGAGTCGAGGCACTAAATACAAATATGAACCTGAAAAGGAGAATAATATGTCCTCTTTAATGGCTCGGGAAAAAAGAAAAACTTTAACAAATATTCTCTATAAGATCACCTTCCATGAGGAAAATAAAGTATTGTCTGAAAAGCTAGAAATCGTCTTCAGAATGCACACCTTCATGCATCTCTGTGTCATTTGGGTTGTTATGGAGGGATGACAAATATTTGGGGAGGTTACCTGAATGAAAGGTTATTATCTGGTTGGGAGCAACATTACTATAACATATTCCTGTAACACTGGTAAGATAAACCACTCACAGTCACTACACATTTATACCAGACTCTTGAGCTATTTTTAATATCACTGTAATTACCTCCCGCAGTCATCACTGGAAGACGCAATGAAGAAAAAC
This sequence comes from Gymnodraco acuticeps, assembly GCF_902827175.1. Lineage (NCBI taxonomy): Eukaryota > Metazoa > Chordata > Actinopteri > Perciformes > Bathydraconidae > Gymnodraco > Gymnodraco acuticeps. The sequence goes on from NW_022990590.1 coordinate 7,297,875, forward strand.
AAAGTCATGTAATCACAGCCAGGATATAGGAGTCATAGAAACAAATCATTTGCATTGATCAGATGTAGGAAGACAGAGAAACTGATGAGTACCTCTCGCGGCGAGTCTTGTCCAGCTTGTCTTTGAGCATCAGGATCTCTTTCTGCAGAGCGAGGTGCTGGCTCTCGGCGTCCCGCAGCTCTTTGCGCAGACCTTTCAGCTCGCTGCCGTGCTGCCCCTCCCTGCGCGCCAGCTCCTCCTCGTATAGGAGCGTCTTCTTCTCCAGGTCTCCCCGCAGGCGCCCCACCTCCTGGGTCTGGTCCGCTGAGGCGGTGGGGGCAGAGGACCCCTGCTTCACCTGGGCGAGACAAGTGATGTTAGTGAGGATGAGAATGGAGTGTTGCAGGGATTAATAAGACTCCCTGGCTACTGTTGTATTTTTTTTAAATATTATTTTCCTAACCACTTTTTCTTAACATTTTGTGAAACTGTATGGAAACATTTAAAAGTAAAAGAAAAACTTAAAAAACTCCAGCGAACAAAAAAAAAACCTAAAACATTGATTCGATGAACATTTTTTAGCATAGCATTCATAGTTAGCATTTTGATTTAATATAGTGTCCAAAGTTTAAAACAGCACTTTGGCTAAATATGGCAAACATGGAAAATGCTTCACCAGGACCAATCATTTACACGATCCGCATTTGTCAGTCACAACGTCACTTGAACTATTGAGACTGCAAGGAATTGTGGGAGCACATTCTGTCCTTTCCTTTTATAAAGGATGGTCCAATGTATGCTAAGCTAAAGGAGACAATAGAGTAAGCATTCATGCTCATGTTCTATCATCTTAAGCTCTGATCACATTGAGTCTTAGCTTGTATGGCTGTGCAGTGACTGCTGATGGAGGGGTTCATGTTCATCTGTGTTTGTTTGCACACTCACCTTAAGCCCTTCAAGCTCCTCCTCCAGCTGTCGGCTGTACTGCTCATTACGCTCCCTCAGCTTCCTCTCTTTCTGAGCCTCTGCTGTCTGCTCCTCAGAGTGCGCCTCCATCTGATACACAAACACACCATTGATTGGCTGCAATGTATGTCATACACTGTTTCCATGTTACAGCCACTGAAACATCGTTTATTCATCTAAGACGTAAATAGAGTGGTGCAGTGATGACCTATTTTTGTAGGCCGACCTGGAAGTTAACATCGCAAGTGCTCCCTCCATAAAAATCTATGCGATTGTTCCACCGCCAAACAAATGCCAATGATATTTACACATCTGTTCAGCAGCATTATCTCCACATATACACATGTCTTTTATGATTGTTGTGGTGTAAATGCAATCGTTGGGTTATAAAGTTAGCATGGTCTCATGGCATCACCATCGCTAGGCTAAAGGCGGGTAATGTTAGGCATGATGACGTTTAGTTTAGTCTCACTTAAAAACGTGTTAATAACCGCTTTTTTATGACACATAGAAGCTATAAGCATTAGTCAGTCGGGTGTTAACTGAAGTGTTTTATAATGTACAACAAAACTTGAAAATCTCTTCAGCTTGTGTTAACAACAGACCTTATTTCAGGCATCAAACCAAAACATTGGATTTGTTTTGACTTTATCCAGAATGCTAAAATGCTAAATAAATCCCGGGTTTAAGGACTCATTCCTGCACCACTCTATTTTCATGGAAGTTTATGAATATTTCTTAAGGTGATAGGAGTACTATACACAGAAAACAATAGGTGATTGGAGACAGAACAAGGTGTGCTAGCAAACACAGGGCGACTACTCTACCTCCTTCTTGGCCCTCTCGGCCTTTCGCACCTCGAGGCGGAGTGCCTCCACCTTCTGACCCTGACTCTCCACCTCCTCCTCTTTGTCCCGCAGCTGGCGGGCCAGGCGCTGCTTCACCGACCTGCAGGAGAAGATCAGTCAAAGGTGAGGAAAATAACAGAATTAGCCATGAAATTAAATGGATCTTAAAGCACCTAAAATTACAATTTCTTCAAAAACCAGTAAGAAATGTTCTGGGGCAGAGTTCCTACCTGAGGTCTGTGAGTCTCTCATTGAGCTCTGAAAACTCCTGCATTGCCAGTTTTCTCTGGCTGTGAGCGTCCTTCAGCTCCTTCGACTGAGCCTTCAGCTTCTCGTTGGCATCCAAGATATCCTGGCAGAGAGAGGGAGAGTTCAGATAAACATTTAGAGTCTCATAGGGACTTGAAAGAAAATACAATGCTAAAACAAGCTTTATTTGAATGTTTGGACACCAAAATCTATTCTGAGCAACCGTTTTTTTCTATTGAACATTGTTATTTGGTTTGTGAAAACGGTACCAAAAAGATCTTGGTCTTCATGTTAATATTTTTATACAATACATAATAAATTGTCCCACGTTTTTTAGATTTATTTTACTTTCAATATCTGCTCTCATTTCACATTTAAATGTCTCTTAGTGTGTTTATGACCTGAATGCACTTTTATATACCAAAGCAAATTCCTTGTATGTAAACACCTACTTGGCAATAAAGAACATTTTGATTATGCTTTACCATGATACATATTGCAACAGACACATATGTGCAACTTCACACAATACAACACACTTTTATATGGAATTATTATCATGTCTTCTTAGGGCTCTAACAAAGACAAATACTCTACAAAGGTATTTTTGAAGCATTTTTTGTTCCTCAAGGCAACATACAAAGAGTTTTGTCATTATATCAGAGCCATTTCAGTTACAACAATTAAATAAATATATACAGAAAATACAAAATGTATGCGGAGACAGAATCCCCTACTGGTTGTACCTTGTGCATGTCGTCCCTCTCCTGTGAGACGCTCTTCATCTGTTTCTCCAGAGTCCTGGTGTGTTTAGAGGAGTCCTCCAGGTCTCTGCGGGCCAGCGACACGTCCTCCAGCTGCTTCTCAATCTGACCCGAGTCTGACAAACACATAAACAAAGGTATATCATTAACCCTCCTGTGGTCTCCGGGTCAAATCTGACCGATTTACTACTTTCATCAATCATAACTTTTTTGTTTTACATTCGATAGCATTAAGGCTTTATGATATCCTTCACAGTAGACATTTGAACATATACAATTGCTGATCACCACTGTCATTGCATTTTGGATGATTTAGTCAACTTTGTAACACCATGGTGTTCCCGGTCAAGACCGCCATAAAGAAAAGGAATTAGTAACCATCCGGATCAGATCACACACACACACACACTCTAGATGTGTCCCCCCCTTATGTGCCCAATCCCCCCATGTGAATCACACCTGCCACTCACACAAACACACACAGAACAATTTGACACATTTCCCGCTCTTATGTGCCCATCCCCCGACATGGATCACACCTGGCACACACAATACATGTTCAGTGTCTGTTCTTTGTATATTTACTGCTGTGTTTCATGTATACCAGTAGTCTGATACAATATGTACAGTTTGAAAGGGTGTTAAATGAAATGTGGTGATGATTCATGTTTTGTGTGTGAATGTAATAGCAGTTAAAACAGGACCGGTCAAATTTGACCGCGAACACCAAAGTAAGGGGGGGGGGGGGGGGGGGGGGAACGAAGACAATAGGAGGGTTAAATCAAATATGTAACTTAAACGTTTTTGTTGCTGTGGCTGCCTTGTTTCTTTATCAAGGTGCATAGTTTTCCCATTCTTAAATAGTAATTTGAACGTTGAGTCATTAGCACATACATTTCCCATATGACTTGATGGCGTATGTAAGAAAATCCTCACCAGCGATCTGCTTCTTGAGGATGTCGATCTCGCTCTTCAGACTCCTGATCTCCCCCTCCCTGTTGGGGCCAACAGGGCCCTCGCCTGATGGATGCTGCAGGGCCTGCACCGTCTGAGTCGACTCTGCAACCGGTCCAGCAAAAAGAGGCTTTAGTAAAGTGCTTAGTCATGCTTTCTAAAGACCACATTTGGCTTTAACTGATCATTATGAAGAACAAGTTGATTGCACAGTGTTACGGGCGTAGAATAACGACACCATCAGCATTTAGACTGGGGCCCTATAGGTTCCTCCAACTAAAATCTCCCGGGATTTTGAGAGAGAAACGCCCTCTGAAGGGAACTTTCGGGGTGTTAGCCTATGCAGACTATTTACATGCATAACAACCTATACAACACAATCGAGGGAAGGGAAACCCCAAAAAGCTTAATAAGGACTCTTTAAGATTTGTTATGGGCCAGTTTAGCCTTAATCAGAAAGTCACAGTGTTGAAAGAGGGAGATCACACGAGTAAAGGGACTGCAGGCAAAGCATACACTGAGCCCCAGTACAAGGGCTGCCATATCTTGCTTTGCAGTGATGTCTGAATAAGTCTATTTTGCCACAGAAGTCAGCTTTACCTTGCAGTTTGCGGCTCAGCTCTAACTTCTCCTGCTCCAGGCGGCGGATCCTCCTCTCGTAGGCCTCTGTGGCCAGGCTGTCCTCCAGGCCTCGCTGGACAACCAGGTCCAGCTGGTCCTCTCCCGGCTTACCCAGATCCCCCACCAGCTGCCGCAGGGAGGAACGGTCTGATAGGGAACTGCAGAGGTGGAGGAGGAACACAGATCGTGAGGAGAAAGGTGTAGGAGGCAATGACATCAGCCATTATCAGCCGAGTGTAGAGTGAGGAAAGGAGATTAAAACAAGGCCATTTATAGAGTTGAAAAATAGACATAATGGTGTTAACAGAATAAGACAATGCAATATGAACGTGATTATTAAAAGGGAGAGAAAGAGGCCAGGGTGAAACAGCAGGAGAGGGGAAACAGGAAAGAGACGTGGACGACAGAGATAGAGATGAGTTGAAAGATGAGAGGATGTTGAGTCATGGAAGAAGGGGGAGAGGGAGGGGGGAGAAGGAATGACAGCGACAAAAAGGAAGATGGGGAGTGAGAGAAAAAGAGGGAGAGCGAGGGAAAGAAAGGAAGAGTGCAAGGGGACATTATCACTGAGCCTTGAACAGATAAGAAGAAAGCGGTGGGTTTGTTGCTTTCTCACGGGTAGCCTTCAGGGTGAGGATCTACAGCGAGTCCTGAACATCACCTTATTAGGGAGGGAAGCTACTCCAACACTCCTACGCCGCTATGCTATGCAATGAGAAGGCTTGCTGGGTAATCTGTCCATTTATAAGGACTAATTACAAATGATGCTAGATTGTGTAGATCACACTGTTTTCATCCTTATTTGGTCAAAATGTATATAAATGCATGCAAAATACACTTATCGCAATTCTAAACAATGAAAAGTAAAGCAAGAGAGTCCAAAAAAAGACAAATTCTAAATAAAGGCAGCGGCTTAAAATAATGTTTCCATTGTTATCACTTACCATTTACTGGTGTAGGTGAAGCCCACAAATGGCAGGTGGTGGCCGGAGAAGGCAGTGTGAGAGGGCGGAGGCATGGTCTCCTGAAAAAGATTTAGAAACATGAGAAAAAGAGTTAGATATTGACATGTTATAAAGGCGAGGAGAGAGGAAAAGATGAACATATTCCCCTACCGAGTTCTTTAGGCAGTCATCATCCACATCAAAGTTGGAGGTATCTGTAGGACTGCTGACTTCTGGGATGTAGGGAGCCTCACATGTGAGAATGTTCTCCCAGATAATGCCTGCACACAAGAGAGGTCACAGGATACTTTTAAGCATAAAACAGTGGCACAAATCTATAAATCTAGTTATCTTGATCATGTTTTTGATTAAAAAACCTGTTTCATTTATTTGCACAAAATATAGGAAATAACAAACATCATGTATTAGGGGGTTCAAGGGTGTTGTGCTAATGAGATTACAAGATATTATAAAAATCTATTAAATGATCGAACCCCCAAATCAGGATGATACACACACTTGTAGATCAAAACACCTCTATATCCTTATATTGGAAAAATAATTTAAATCCCTAAATACCTTGCGACATAAGTAACGCTAGAACGTACCAACAAAGAAGGGGTGGTGCTGGAAGTCTTCGATGCCGTTCTGGCCCAATCGGTGCTCTCGGCTGCAAATGAGCCGGCGAATCAGATCCTTCGCATCCTCTGACACGTCTGTGATCTGCTGCGGGAACTGGAAGCGCTCCTGTGGAAGATGTCATGGTACTCATTAGAGGCATGGTCACTGGCACAATTGATCATTCCACCTCGTTTCTCCTTTATGCTTATATATCCTATCTTTAAAACTATTTTGCACTGTTTCTTAATAATGTATTGCCATGTGATTGACACAAAGAGAGTAACAGCCTAGAATCCACTACAAACTCTATAAGCTCACCTTGTGGTTCATGATCTTCCCGTAGGTTTCCACCAGGGACTCTGCATAGAAGGGAGTCTCGCCGTACAGCATTTCATACATGCAGACGCCCAGGGACCACCAGTCGCACTCAGGCCCGTACTTGCCCTTCCCATCCTCCATAGCCTGGAGGATTTCTGGGGAGATGTAGTCTGGAGTCCCCACCGCCACGGAGGACTGGACCTAGCAGAGGGATAAAAGAAAAGTCAAGAATTGATGCAAAAAATCTCTGAAATCTCACATGTAAAGAAGGGAAACATTTTAGTATTCAAGTCCAGCATGCATGCTAATGAAAGTCATTATGATGATGAGTAATAGTCTGCAGTTTTGGAAGCATACAAGATGAATACCAGAGTTCTAGCTAAAGGAAACAGGACTTTTTTTTTTGGCTACACTTTTTTTTGGAGCTCATTTTTTTAACTTCTAAAGCAATTTTGAGAATTCACATGATGCTGAATCCTGAATCAAAACCAAAGCAGAGTTGAATGCTATATGTTGTCTGGATGAATACACAGTGAGAGAGAGAAGCAGATGTTGGCATCTGTCTCTTTATTCTTCAGGAAGTTGCTTTAATACAGAAGAAACCCCCAAGACATGATTCAAAGCTCATAAAGAAATGTTCCAAAGAAATGTCAAACAAGGTCCAACAAGCCCTTCAATTATTTGTTCAAATGGTCATATAACCTCATCACTATATTATCATTGAAAGAAGACACTGGGGAACATCTTTGATCATCTATTTCATCCTGTCATTTCTCCGTTATGTAACTTCTTTTCTTTCTTTTTGCTCCGAGGATTGTCTGAATCACAAAGTGAAGGCCCAGCCGAGCAGCAGAACCACACACCCCTCCTGGGAGACCCCCAGGGGTTGACTAGGAGGTCAGTAAAAGCTCTGGTATGTTTGCTTTGGACCGGAGGAGGCTTCAGCAGTAGTGTGGTAAAAAAAAAAAAAAAAAAACCTACCGTCCCGTCCTCCATGAGTTTGAGGCAGGAGCCGAAGTCTGCCAGGCGGATGTGGCCGTTCATATCCAGCAGGATGTTGTCGGGCTTTATGTCCCTGAAAGAAGAAAATACTAAATAAATAACCATAATTCCTCAAAGTAGAATGAAGAAAACAATATTTTTCAAAAGACAAATATACTTGAATGACATTCAGAACGCCCACAAGCCAGATCTCACATCACACCATCGATAATAATCAAAATTAACTTTTTAACCTGGGAAAATGTTACTAATAATTCAGATATTTATCATTCAATTAAGTGTAATTTCCCCATCGCCCATTAATCAGCAGCCTGACAACTTTAAATTGACCATAGGAAAGAATAAACACTGGAATAAGTGTGGGAATTAGCCTTGCAGCAAGTGTGTTTGTGCAGCTTTCCAAAACACACAAACATGCACTGTTGGAGGAAATATGCAAGGCACAAACACACTCCCACTTGCAGAAAAAAGACCCTGTGTCCTAAACAGACACACTCCCCTGTTCACTACTCCTTCAATATTTGTGTTTGTGAACAGAGACAGACTGGGGGGGGGTTCGGGGGGGGGGGGGGGTAACTGACAACACATTCTTTCACAGATGTGTAAACGGTGGCTGGCCACTGTAGATTCTTCTTCTCAGCCTGCATCTGCTCAGCATTACTTCTGCTGATGGTATGTTTATAATATAGATACTGACTCTGGCCTGATTTCAGCTGCTGGGATTCATTGCTGCAACAGCTGGATCGTCTCAAAACTCATCAGCTGCTTTCACTTCTTAACCAGCACCTCAACAAATGATAAGGCAATCACGATTGAAAATGGGGCTGTTGAAGACACATTTCATTAGCTGAAGTGCAAGTGAGCTTTTCAATTCCTGGAAACACGAGTTTAGTTGGGTGCTGTTAGAGGATGTGGGCCAAACTCAGATTTTGCGCGGATTGTCAAAAGTTTGGGATAGAAGGCTTTGTTTTTGCGGCCATGTTTGTGGCTTTGCATCTATGAATCACTGTGACGTTGTTCCGATTCATATCATCTAAAAAATTAAGAAAACAATTGCCTTTACTCTTGTTTTGAATCATAACCTAGTATATATAGCGATTTGTGTAGGGGCAAGAAGACGTTCGTTTCTAACACACGCCCAGCCAGGAGGAAAAACTATTTCAACATTGAACCCTGAACAATCATATCAAACGGATACAAGCAGGAAATGCTCACAATTGAGAAGTCATTTTCTGTCTAGTGTTGTTGGCTAGACGTTGTCAAACCATCTGTTTCAAGTTGGCTTTGTAATAGTATGCAACTTCTCCTGTTGGAAAGGCTCACATCAGGACGGTTTTTTCTGTCTGCAGCCATGTCATACATTTTATTGGGCAGGAGGGCCATGCTAAAATTATATTTAATAGTTTTGCAACTTTGGGATCCAAGTGATCCTTAAATTGTACACATGATACACATGATACACTTTTCATTGTAGTTTTACCATGGACGGAAATGATATATTAGTGTTGTTTGTGACTTTTTTTGTTTGTATGGCAAGCTGTTGTCTTGGTCCATTTATGTTCAGTTTCTGATAGGTGGAAGTTGCCAGAACTCATGTGTCATGACATCAAACTTCTGACGCCTACACTGCTGGAAATTTCCAACAAGAAGGAGTCAAAGTAGAGAAAAAGGAAAAACACATTTTTATTTGTATACATGACTGCTTCAATGTAACTGTGCAAACATTCTACAGTGTGTTCAAACGTAGAGAAAGTAAACCAGCTGTGTTGGTTCAAAAAACCTTTGTACGCCTACTATTTTCCATACAGAAAATTGGTCAGAATCAATAGGAAAATCAATAAAGAACCGGAACCCATAAGCACAATGGATAATGTCGTTGGTATCACATAAATCGTATCAATTTCCAACACCAGTGGTAGTTTGCATCATCTTCAACGTTATGAAAATTGTGTATACTTTCTGTAAACTAACAAAACCATGGTAACTTCCAACTACTTGGTGCAAACTATTAGAAATGTTTGTCAAGTGTTCACTGACAGGTGGTTTGTGTTGGGCTGTTGGTGCTATTGTTTTTCATGGCAGTACTGTTGGTGTGTGACTTGGAGAGGGTCTGAGTCCGACCCTTGTCAATTAACTACGGGGGTCCCTCAGGGCTCTGTTCTTGGTCCCCTCCTCTTCTCCCTGTACACAAACTCGCTCGGATCAGTCATTAGCCCGCATGGTTTTTCTTACCACTGCTACGCTGATGACACCGAATTAATTCTGTCCTTTCCCCGCTCAGAGACCCAGGTCGTCGCACGCATCTCTGCTTGTCTAGCTGACATCTCTCAGTGGATGTCTGCTCATCACCTCAAACTCAACCTGACAAGACTGAGCTGCTCTTCCTTCCGGGAAAAGATTGTCCCACTCTTGACCTAACAATCAACATCGGCACCTCAGTTGTTTCCCCGACTCAGACTGCAAGGAATCTGGGTGTGACCCTAGATAACAACCTGTCCTTCACTGCAAACATCGCTGCTACAACCCGTTGCTGCAGATACACGCTTTACAACATCAGGAAGATACGTCCCCAGCTGACACAGAAAGCGACTCAGGTTCTGGTCCAGGCTCTCGTCATCTCACGCCTAGACTACTGCAACTCCCTCCTGGCTGGTCTACCTGCATGTGCCATCCGACCTCTGCAGCTCATCCAGAATGCAGCGGCTCGTCTGGTCTTCAACCTTCCTACATTTTCCCACACTACTCCGCTCCTACGCTCCCTCCACTGGCTTCCGGTAACTGCTAGAATCCACTTCAAGACACTGGTACTTGCGTACCATGCTGCGAATGGATCTGGCCCTTCGTACATCCAGGACATGGTTAAACCGTACACCGCAGCGCGTGCACTACGCTCTGCATCAGCCAAACGACTCGCTGCGCCCTCGCTGCGAGGGGGACCCAAGTTCCCAACGGCGAAAACACGTGGGTTTGCTGTCCTGGCTCCAGCATGGTGGAATGAGCTCCCCATTGACATCAGGACGGCAGATAGCTTGCACATCTTCCGGCGCAAACTGAAAACTCATCTCTTTCGACTCCACTTCGAGCGTTAGAACTATTAACGAAGCACTTTTATACTAATAAAGGACTGGCTTATCTATAGCCAGTTGAGTAGCACTTGAAATGTTTTTGCTCTATGAAGCCTGATGTACTTATATGATTCTGTTTTCTTCAAGTTGTATTTTGTTGGACGAACGCACTTATTGTAAGTCGCTTTGGATAAAAGCGTCAGCTAAATGCAATGTAATGTAATGTAATGTAATGTGTGTTAATGTGTATATGTAGGCTAGATCTAGTGCCAGGCCTGGTTTAGTCAACTCTTTGTGGCCATGGTAAGCAGTTTTAAGGTTGTCATTCTGAGTAATTCCAGGAACAAAAAGTCATTTGTTGGTTTCATCTGTGACCTTCTGGTGTCAATGTAATCATTCTTGTATTATGTGTGTTTGAAATCCACGTCATCTTAATCGTAATATCATACTAAGTGACCCCAATGGTTGCAGGGCATGACTGGTTTGAAACAGAGATGTCACTGTCTCCCAGCATCATGGCTAAATATAGCCTCTGTGCTGGCCGGACCAATCCCCTGAGGGGGAGACCCTGTCCAGCCTAGTGTCTGAGGCCCTCTTATCAACACAGTGACCCACAATGCAGCTCAATACACACGGTATGAGGGCCACATAAAAACTCTTCTACAGTAGTGTCAAAGGCACACACACAGTACACACTCACACACTCGGAGTCCAGGGTTACTGAACTGAGCTGCTGCTATTTGTGTGCATTAATGTGAGCATTGTTCTGCTTTAAATAAAAATAAAAACTGATGACCAATACATGCATACACCCCCACAAAGCCTACCCCCACACCACTAGCACTCTCATAATGACTGATAAGAAGTGGATGAGGAGATACAACTGAAAGAAGCAGAATACAATACAAAGGCAACCCTCTGCAACCATTTGTTGACAGTCATTTGGAGTACAGATTATTTGTTCCATTTTTGGTAGTGACAATGGCTCCAACTTGCATCATTCAACCACTACAGTGTGAGCATTTTCTTAACATTTGGCTTCAACAGACCTAAATCCAGCATTATCTCTAAATAAAAGTTGCATCAAGGTCGGAATAATTCCAGTGTGTTCTAAAACAACCAATACGGTAACGTTCTCTGGCAAAACCATCGATTCTTGCCAGATAACAAGGCTTTAGGAAGTAGAAACTGATCAGTAAAAGCTCAAGAGATTCCCACATTCCACTTTGAATTATTCTGTAATTCTTGTTTTCAAATTGTACACATTGAGACTTTGGGAGATGTTATTTTCTTTAAAAAAAAAAAAAAGAGTGGGCAGACATAAACTAGCTTTGAAGACGTCTTTGATGTCTCCGTCTTCCGCGAGACATCTCTTCAAAGCCAGATGTGAAGCCCCTGTCATTTTCCAGAAGTGTTAATAGTCGCATCGCATGGGGATACAACAGGGGGAGGGCCAGTTATCTCTCTGCCTTAGAGACGCCACTAAATCACAAACCTCTCAAACCATGGATAAAAGTAATATGCGCACATATGTGACTTGTATAGACACATAAAAGTGGGGCTCCAAATGTATATATATATATATATATATATAAATTGACACTTACTTTTCCATATCCCTGCTTGCATCCTGGGTTACTTAAAAGTCTTTTTAAAGAGCTCACAGATGAGTTCCAGATTGGACATCACTTTCCAAAGCGGATACTGTATATAGGATTTGGATGGGAACCACATACTGTACCCAAGTGCATCGAACATTCACATAACCTACTGTATCTGGAGTGATGTGAACTTGGCAGGCATGAACTCGCAGAAACAACTGACGCCATGTATACTCAAGGTCATACTGTCGAAGTACATCTTAAACTTCGACATAGTAAAACGATTTATCTGATCTAAGAAAATGTGAGTTGGACTTTACACTGCTCCATTACATCTGACATTTTACCTTGACTTTAACAACCCCAAACTAATAGTGGCGCTAATGGAAGGCAAGAAGACACAAATTTGGGCATGTTCGCTGGAAAATGATGCAGCTTGTGATTGTATAATGTTATAACTATAACCTTTTGAACATGTTCAGCCTGTAAGATCTGTTAATTCAGTTTCATTAAGAGCAAAGTATAACTCTATAGTGGCCCTATGCATCATTAATAGCGCTATGCAACAATGTTTTTCACCGGTAAAAAATGTGGACTTGAAGGAGAGTGGTTGTGACGCAATACAAGGGTTAAGGTTAGGTTTGTCAATAGATTGGCTATGAAAAGTTCTATGAGGTAAGACAAATGTGTTGGTGTGTGTTAAGGGTACACACAATGTTTTTGTTGAGAATCTAAATGTAAATAGAAACTTTATTGACATGGAAACTACACAGGGGATCTTTAAATGGCAAATCTGTAGTTTCAACGTCTAGCCTAGATTATCTCATGTTTCACAATTTGCAAGATAAATGATAAGTTACTTTCTCTGCAGCAGTCAAACGTGACAATGTCACATTTTCTGTTTGTGGATATCACTGTTTAACCTGACATGCCATATGGTTTGTTAAACATTCTAGAGGCCGTCAATGGAAACTGGGCAAGCACTTTCAAAACAAACTTGTCTGTTGATTGGAATAACCATCTGTCAATCACATTCCTAACAAAGACAGTCAGTAGAAGAGCGAGATAACATAATTTCCATCGAGAACAATTCCACCATACCAAAGGCTCACAACATCTGAACACTGAATCTGAATCACCTTGACAGGAAGTGAAAACCTTACAAATCATAAATGACACCTGGAACAATTGTCTGTGTTCTATTACACTGTGAGCACGTGCTGTGTGTGTGTGTGTGTGTGTGTGTGTGTGTGTGTGTGTGTGTGTGTGTGTGTGTGTGTGTGTGTGTGTGTGTGTGGTGTGTGTGTGTGTGTGTGTACACACACACACAGGTGCTTCAATAGCAGAAGTCCCTAATCTGTTCCAGAGATTTCTGGTCTAGCAGAGAGCAGACAGCATGAGTTGACCCTCGCCTGTCCATGTGTGTGTAAATGTGTGTGTGGCAGACAGGCAGCACAGTGGGGGTAAGGGAGGGGGGTAATGGTGCAGCTACTGATAAACCATTTAGCAATCAGCCCCCGTCTGCCCACTCCCCTCTCTTCCACCCTTCTCCTTTCCCAAATCTACCTAAACCTTTTTTCTCTCTCAGATACCAAAAATCTATTCATCTAATAAAATGTTTTCTCCCCCTTGCAATTCAAATCATCAGTTGGTTTTTTTAACGTTCTTTCTCACTCTGGATTTTGTGACGAGCCCCCTAATCATCAAGCCTGCCACAGAAAAGTACCGAGCCCACACTGGCGGCTAACGGCACAAGAGCTGACTCGCATTTAGGATTCATTTCATGGCGGGTGCTAAGCTAATGCTAGGCTAATTGCTGTAGCTTATTGGGCTACTGTATCGCAGGGCTTCTGCAGTCTTAAGGAGCAGTGCAAAGACGAGAATAGAGGGAGGTAATCTCCTCTAAGACCACAGCATCCATCTGGGAGGGCCATCTGGACGCCACCTCACAATACACACACAGACACATTCACACACACAATGTGGCCTGCAGCAACAGTGGAAACTGCAAAGACAAGGCATGTCCACATGGCTCTAGCCAAGCATTTGTTAACTATGGTTCAAAGAACTGCTGCCTGTGTGACTCCTGTTATCACTAGATACTGACACACAGACACATTCCTCCTACTTATCGAAAAACTAACATTTCAAATAAATGTCCGTTGTCAATCGAGTTTGAGAATATTATAATATCCAAGATAGACAAATTTAACAATGTGAATGAAGATCTTTTATAAATGCAAGTGTATTTGTGTGATTTCATTAAAATTGCCAAAAGATAATGCAAATAAATAATTTTTCATTTAGTAACGTTTTGGGATTATTAATGGGAGTATGCACATCAAGATGAGCAGAAGGTTGTGAAGCAGAGTCCTGCACGGGTCTCATTTTCAAGACCCGCTCCCGCCCTGCACCCGCAACGTGCAATACCTAACCCGCCCCGCCACATTGCCAATTAGTTCCGCAAACCGACCCGACGACACAAGATCCGCAAACCGACCCGAACCCGCATATCCTATGAGCAGTGAAAACATGCAATTATTAACACACGCAGTTGCGTATTTGGCTCCAAAAGCGTGGGATGTTGGTTGTTTTCTCCATCTAGGGCAGTGGTTCTCAAACTTTTTCTGTCAGGCTATGGAGATAGTCTAGCGAGCACCCCCAAAACAAATAGTCAGGCTCAGTGGCGGGGCGCCAGAGATTTGTTTTGGGGGTGCTGTGGGGTAGCTTGACGTTTCATAGAGGGTGCTCAAACATTTAGGGTTTCCCATTAATGCACCAGCGCTACAGTGGAATGTTCTACTGCAACAATCCCCACGCATATACACAAAGTACCTGTGACTGTTACAATGAAGGCTCGATAATCAGCTCACGGCATATAGGTGTAAGCAGGGGTAAAGTGCTATTTTTACAGGTGGTGTGTGGACCTCACATAGGGGGGTCCGGGGGCATGCTCCCCCGGGAAGATTTATTTTTAAATATTGAAGTTAAAAGCATCAATCTGGTGCACGTTGAGAGCAAAATGAAGAGATCTATGGAAACCTCTCTCAACACCCAGATGAAACAGAACTGTAAACAGATTTACTTTTTCTTTATGGATATTTTACAAATCACCCTTTTAAACTTTATTCT
>NW_022990590.1:7315438-7434470 GCF_902827175.1 Gymnodraco acuticeps
TTCAGTACCAGTGTGTGAGGTTGTGGTTACGATGGCGATATCCGGACACGAACAGCGAGGACTACAAAAAGAAAAATGAGTTGACTGGGGATGTTTGTTCAAAACATTGCGAACTCCAATAAATCATTTTAAACCAGCTATTGTTGCCAGACTAATTACTGAATATCATTCTTAATGTGATACCAACTCCATCTGAGACCTGTGTACACCTTCAGACAGCCTCCAAGTGAAGCGTACGTTGTTTACTCACAGTTTGAAAGCAGCGTGGAGAAGTCTTCAGCTGTGGTAAACTGTGATCCTCAGGTAAACTGCGATCCGCCCAGGGAAAAATGGGATCCGCCCAGGGAAAAATGGGATCCGCCCAGGTTAAACCGTGATCCGCCCAGGTTAAACTGTGCCCCACCTCTGTAAACCAGTTGATCGGGAAACCAGTTAATCCGGAACACCGGTCACTCACCAAGACAGCTGTCTGACAGCTCCATTTCTCACCGATGGCCGTTATTTCTTCTAATCCTTGGCTGCTCCTGGTCTCTTGGACGCCTAGCAGGCTCATAATTATAATCATATGCATTTGAATATATATTTTCAACCTCTTCTGTGTCAAAACTAGCATTGTGATCCATGTTTATTCATACGTTAGACCGGCCTCTCTCCCCCATGTTACGTCACACGCGGGAGGTCACGTGGGGAGGCTTTTTTTATGCGGAAGTAAAAATGTCTTACAAAAACGACGCCAGATGTCACTGTAGTGTATATTTCTGTATATTTTTTGGAAAATCTAGTGTATACATCATTTTCCTACACATTTATTCACTGGTGTGTCTAACCTGCAAGTTGCTCTTTCAATTATCCCAGTAGACCCACCGACCACTAACAATTGTAATTCCTAAGAGAAAAGGTTGGAAAACTACGGTATTGCCTATTTGTATTTCCAAAAGTGGTTGTGTGTGTTTGGTGTAACGGAAAGTGTAAACGTTATTAGAGCTTTTCACTTACAAGGCTGCTGCATTGTATTGTAACTCAGTCACAAGAATTGGAAACAGACCAAACTCGTGCACCATCACCGGGGTAAACACGCCCTGACTCATCAGACGGGCTCAGCCTGCAGGACACGCCCTCCTCAGGGGACCTGGCCGTCTCCACCCTCTACACAGCAATCTTCCACAAGTGTGTGTGTAAGTGAGAGCACAGGAGTAGTTGAGGGGTTGGTCCATGGGGGGAGGTAACGGCACCACACCCCCACCCACACACCTCCCATACCATATCATTACTGTCCCGAAGCGTCCACGAGGAGAGTCAAAGAGAAACTGTCCCCTCCTCCCCGTCTCTTTTTTTTCTTCCATGTACTATTCCGTCTCCACTGCCACCACCAACCCCCCCCACCGGCCCCCAGATAACACCATGCAATTAGTGGCTCTCTACTCTCTTCTCTCTCACTCCCTTTCTTTACTTATACATGTATATCTAGGTCTCTGAAGAACACGCCTCTCAGTAGGTTTCTCTCCGTCTCATGTTGCAGCGGCGTATTAGAGATCAGAGTAACAACAGACGCACCCAAAACGAGCTATCGAACCCTGATCTACCCCTCCCTCAATATCCATCCATCTCTCATCTGTCACTCCGTTTATCTCACCCTGCCTTGCTTCTTTAACTAAATTGCTGTGCAATTCCCCTGGCGACAGCAACACTGTAATTGTGTTAACATGCCAATGTGACCACTTCCTGTCTGGCAAAGACAAACGTCCTGTTCCCAAGGGCATCTTCTGTTGGCTGACAAATGATTCAAACATCTACAGGAAAACCTCCGCAGGGTGTGAACAAACTGTTTTAGGCTGTTTGTTGTTTTAAACCAGTAACATGCCTTTGTTGCAACTTTGGGACAGCTGATGTATGTATGTATTAGTTGACATGCTAACACGTTAGCAATTCCTTATTTTCAAATCAAGTGACTGGGTAACTAGGCGAAGTGTTTCTCACCACCTAATCACTGTAAGTTCAATTTGCTCTGTCTTTTAGCTCGGATTTGAGGCTATTTAGCAGCTAAATGTTGTTCCCCAGATTCTTTTGAAATATGTCTGTCTGCTGTTTGGTGCTTAGCAGGTAGTGCACAGCATGTTTGTAGAACCTTTTCAGCTAAACTAAAAGCATAAAACCCACTTTGAATCTCTAAAAATGAGCAGAATCAGGTGTTTATCATCAGTGGGGTTTTTTGTATTACGAGTAACACATTTGACATTATCGCATGCTTTCACTTGGAGAGATTACCGGTATACCACGAATGATTATAGCCACTGTATATTTAGTTCATACTACTTCTCTTTTACTTAAGTAGAAGTTAAGATGCAGGACCTTTTCTTGTAATAACATGGTGTGTGGATGATTAATGAAGGGAATGATGAGTATCTCTTCCAGCAACGCACTTATTTTCCAAAGCCTCTCACACACAAACCTCAATGTGAATGCTCAAGTGCGAAATAACAACACACAGAGGAACACAAACTAATATACTCTAATTAGTCAGTGGTATTGACCACCTTCAGTGAAGACTGAAGTCAAACATGTGCACGCTCACTCGTCTGTATTTTCATTTAGCTGCTCCCCCCTGCAGGAGAATTGCCCACACAGCAATAATAATGTGAATCCACTGAACATCCATCATCAGGACCTAATGCTCAGTGTGTTCCTCCCTCTGAATGATTACAGACACACACATTAGCACCTGCTAACATGGAATCACACTCTGCCTGCTCCTCACCTGTGGACGTAGTGTAGCTGGTGAACAGAGTCGATGGCTAGCACCATCTCAGCCAGGTAGAACTTAGCCATCTCCTCCGGCAGCCGGTCCTCAAACTTACTGAGCAGAGTCAGCAGGTCACCACCCACATAGTAGTCCATGACCAGGTACTAGAGAGACAAAGATACAAACAGAAAGAGAAATTAGACAAAAGGCCAACTATGAAAATGCAGTACGGTTCTTCCTCACTTAATTGTCACTTTCCAGCTTTCTTAAAGCCCAAAAACACCAAGCCGATTAGTGACCGTTGGCCAAGTTGGAGCTGTCGGTTGCTGAGCGTTTTTCGGCTTGGTTTTTGGGATTCGTCTCACACTGTTTTGCCTTGACCTCAAAGCCGATTCTACATGTTTAATTGTTCAGAATAAGGGAATCAGTGCACAGGGAAGAGAACGAACGGACGATAGATAGAAAAGTAAGTAGTTATGGTCAGCAAACGCTGCTTATATCTACAGACCTAAGTTGCTCCTGTCTAGACTAATGCCTCCTGCCATAATGGAGAGTTATTTCCTCTTACGCACGTGCAGAGCTCATGTGATAGATGGCTGAAGTCCTTTCAGTATGTTCAAATGCCGCTTTTGGTTTTGAGCGCCAGTGCCTTTTTTTAGGCAAGGTGGCAAATATAACCAAACAGGAATTTGTTCATCTCTAGTTGTGCCGAACTTAAGTGGATAATAACAAATTGGGTACTGAATTAATCTGCATATGATCTAGTTCATAATAAAAGCAGACTTTTCTATGGACTTTAGCTTTTATACCTTGACAAAGATAAGAATGTGGCCTACAACAGACTAGCTAATGCTTGTTTTTAGCCTGGCAAGTTGCCAGAAATTCCTTTTGCTGCTAAAGCGGTTGTTTATTACTTGTGGCGCGTACTGGCACTTTAAGAGAAGCAAAAAGACAACAGAGAAAGACAGAACAAAACTTTCAACCCAATTATGTTTTTCAAAAATTGTGAAACACCACAACCACGTTATGTAGAAAACAACACTAGAGTTTCATAGACTAAAGTCAAACATATACCACCCTTCTTTGCCTCGCCTTTCTCAGTCCCTTTTTCTCAATGTATCATTACTAGAAAGGGGCAGCCAGCTCTTAAATGCTTCTAAAGTTTGGAAGCTTTTTCCTAAAAATAGACGGCTGTACGGGCCATGCTGAGTATCTTTAAGGCCTTGGGAGTGTCCAGGGTGAAGCATTTGTTGTGAGAATGTGGGAAATGGAATGACGAGCAGTCCTGGCATTTGAACTCAGGGTCACAGGGAGAGACGACTGCCTCCAGCAGCCAATCGGCGCGGAGAAGAACTGGTCTGCCAGCTCTTTCTTTTTGCTTTTTTGCGTAACTGTTTTTTGGCCTGTTCACATCTGTTGCTCAACTTCCTTCGATTCTAAGTCATATTGTGCTCTGTGGTGAGGATTGAATGTGCTGGTCAGCGTTTGGCAGGTCACCAGCCATCATGCAGAGGCGGTGCTGTTTTCTATAAATGAACTGGCAGGTGGAGCCGCTCAGTAGAAATATGGTTGTGATTTTGGAAAGTACCAAGTGCTGAAATATTTGAAGCAAGATACTGAAAACGGAGTCATCGGATAATACATGTTAAAAGTTCACTGGGAGAAGTTAAGGTTAAAACCATGGCAGGGGGACTTCTGGAAATACAATTATGGTGGTTGGTGGAAAAATAAATGTTTTCCTGCTCATGAATACACTGAGAAGAAGAAATGGAGTACTGTGTTACCAGATTATTGTCGTCCTGGAAGGCGTAGTGCAGGGTGGTGATCCACTGGCAGTTCCCATTCACCAACACGTCCCGCTCCTCCCGGAAACACGCCGTCTAAACAGAAATGTAATGAACACATTAAGATTAGAAGGTTGCACAACAGTGATGCATTTTAACCCTATAGCAGAGAATAATTAGTGTAGTTCTCTGGGCAAGCATTTTGTTTATTTCATCAATTCAATGTTACTTCAGAGTACCAATTCAACTAAAGTAGAAGGGAAGAGAAACGTGGATGATTTCCTATCAATGTCATGTAACCCTACATGGTAACAGTGTGACACCTTTGGCCCCATCCATTAGGAGGTCAAACGTCTACAGGCTTGGAATGGAGATGGATTGCTTGCTCATCTTTGAGTCCTTTCTTTAACTTACCTAGATCTTGTAAGCTTTCTGCAATATCACATCTTAGCCATATTAAACAGATAGCCCCTTTAATGATTGAAACCTGATTAACACAAGAGAAACTGGATTTAATGGTCATCAACAGACTTAGGTCATGAGGTCACTTTTTCAAAAGTGAAAGGCCTAGACAGCTTTAGTAACACGGTAAGTAAAATAAAGATTTGGTTTAAGATTAAACGGACAAAGTAAAACTGAAACTTAAATACGTTTAAATGAGACAATTGACATAACAGCACCGTCCGTCCAAACGCTATGACCAAAATAAAACTCTACTATAAAAGTGTTGTAAAATGAACAAAACGTTTTTATCAAAGGAAATATTATAAATATGTTATGTTTTTCGTTATTGGACATTTTACTTCAAATTGTGTTTATTTAAATATCTTTAATTTATTTTATTGCACTTTCTTACTTTAACTCCCTATATTTATGGAAATATTTCATTACATATTTCTATAAAGCTTTTATTTAATTTAAATCTTAACTGTCTCAAAACCCAATTCACCCTAGGGATAAATAAAGTATTCTGATTCTTGCTGCACACTTAATTAAGCACACATTGACAAGTTGTAATTATTAAAGAAAGTTTATTTTGGGAAAGAGCTCTAGTAAATGAATCACTTAATAATACAAATCAATGCCACAACTAAATATGGCCACTAATCTTACTCTGAAAAGGGAAGAAACTCTGCTAAATGTCAGTATTTAAAATACTTGCTCAGTGCTTTGATGTTCTCTGTCTACAGCGACAATTACATGCTTGGCGTGCACTGTCTACAGTACATCTGTTGCTCTACATTGTTTCCCATGTCCAGGCGTTTACACACACACAAACACACACAAACACACACAGACACACAGCAGAGACCAGTTTTAGCCTGTGACGTATGAGGCATGAAGATTGAAGGCCCAGGGGACCAACAGGAATGTCAGACTGTCAGGAAGAGGTCGATGAGAAAAACATGCAGCGGCAGCTCCAGAGGCTCAAGCAGCAACACGTTCAGTGAACGCCTATGAGAGTGCTGATAGTGGAGCCAACACTTCTTTACATAATCAGAAATCCTTATCATTTCCCGTAAAGATTTCCCCAATACTGCAGCATGGTGCTGTGTCAAGCCCCCAGTAAGTGAGCAGGGCGTGGAAATCATGGATGCATAAAGAGGACTGGATACAGCGTGAGGCAGGGCCCTGTTCAATCCTACGGGAGTTGCTCCGTGGCGCATGAAGCCAAAACGGTCTGACTCAAGAGCAAAGTACCCGTATCTGGGCCCATAGAGAGTGGGTACTTGAGTTTCCCTTAAGCACCGCCTCCAATCCACAGTGTCAAGGCTGAGTCAGACTAAGACCCCATTTACACGGGAACGTTTGCGTTCACGCACCGAATTCGTTTTCAAAAAAGTATTCCGTTCACACGCATTCGGCTCATTTAACGTGTCCGTTCACACGAGACCACTGGAAACGCTGTAGTACATATGCCGGGCCTGTAAGTGGCGCTGTACTTTCGCCACAAAAAAACACCAAAAGCAGCGAAGAATACCCCGGAGCATGGTTGCCATGGTTGCCCTTCTGTTTATGCCCCGCGGTGGATTTAGCAACATGTAGTTCATGTATTTCTCCATGTCCACTTGTTGCTGATGGTTGTGGTAGAGGAGCTGTAGATGTTGCACTAACATCTGTAGCATGGTCAGTAGCTAGTTACTGACAGTAGCTACTGACCATGCACCAGCAGTGAGCAGCAGAGGCGGGGCTATGGCTCATCGTTATCAGGAAATGATCGTATAGGGCGTACACACTGAGCCGTTTGGCCCGCCAGAGCGTTCCGTTTGCAGATCTATCCACCTTGGGACCCGTTGTCGGATACAACCGTTTGCGTTATCGTGTAAACACCGCCTAATACAGAGCGAAAATAACTCTGGATTCGGCTTTTAGCGCATTTTACAACGTTAGACCCTAATGAGCTACAAAAGTGTTAGTGCTGGGAAGCTGGTTTAGTTAAAAAAGTATTATCTGCTGATTTACAGGCATGTCTTTCCCAATGTAGTCAAATGGGAAAAAGCTATTTAAGCCGATTACGTCACAGACTGACACAGGGGGTGTAGTAACACTGTTTGGCCTACGAAAATGTACTTTCTTTAAATGCAGTCCTGCTTGTGTGAAATGTGTTAGTCATATGCCTAGTTTATTTCCCAATCCTTTGACTGATCAGAGAGGGACGTGATGTAGTGGATATAGGGCTTAATGAGAACTAACGGTTGCATGTGTAGGATTCGGAAAATAGCCGGAAGAACCGTATATTTTCAAGAGTGATTCAAATGAAGTAATTGTAACCTTATTTGACGCTTGGCAACCTTCGTATAACCAGAGCCCCTCATCCAACGCTGTATCCAGTTATCTTTATATATTCATGCCCCATATCCATAATAGGCAGCAGTGGTGCAGCCCAACACAAATCTTTCAAAGCTTTTTAAGTGTGTGACGCCTACCTCGGCTCGCTTCAGCATCTCCCACTTGTTGAGGATCTTCATGGCGAATACCTTGTCAGTGTTTCTCACTTTTACAACAGCAACCTGCAAAAAGGGAGAAAGAATTGTAGTGTTAAAAAGACATTAATCACACGAGTGACAGCAAAGCCAGACGAAGAATGTGACCCGTGTTACGAACACAGACTGACAGATTGAATATGTTACCCTTGAAAGCAACAGGAAACAGAAATGCAAGAACTGCACAATGATATTTCATGTGGAATCATGTTTCAACAAAGATTTAGTTTAGAAAACAACAAAAATAGTCTTCATAGCAAATAGAGAGGTTAAACTCTTAAGAAAGTCATAACCGCCCTTTTTTTTTTTTTTTGGTGTTGTGGTAGAACAATATAAAAACTAGAGGGGGCTCATCTCAGCATATTCACACTGGCCATTGGGCTTTAAGGCGCCAACCATGAACCACAACACCCTCAAGAACCAAGCGGAACTTAAAGAAAACAGTGACACACGGGAAGAAAGTGTTGAAAATAAAAATAAAAGATAAGGTCTAAGAGTATTTGGAGAAAGGTCAGCTGTACCCAAAAACATGGTTGAAATTGAACACGAAAACATTTTTGGATAAGGACAGGGGTTGGAACGGAGGGAAAAGAGAAGGCAGGAAGGAGAAGCTGAGGTAAAAAACAATAAGGAGAAAGCAGAGTAGGCCAAGAAGGAGAAGGGAACAGCAGCGACAGGAAGTGACCACGGATACTGAAGTGCTGACCAACAGATGCAGTCCACCTGGATCCACATCCCTCCTCTTAAACAGCTGGACACTTAAATATGATTCATGCTTCCTACATACAGAGTCTGCAGTTTGGGAAAACTGGAACAGTCCTCTAATCACTGTGTGCAATGATTTGTAAATGGGAACACATCAATAGTGGATGGACAGATTTGAAGTGATGCGGTGGTTTTGGAAGGATTATTGATGTGGCCTTAACTATCAGAATCCCAGACAAGCCATTCAATGTATGCGTTTCCATTAATATGACTATCTTATAACCTTTAAAAGGAAATCAGCTGAAATTATGTATCCTTTTTTCATTTAAGATCACGTACACATGATCTGAAAGTAGAAATTCACATATGGTTTTCATCAGACACAACACACAAACTTGTTTTTATTCAATATAGTCCACACCTATAACTTACACAATAACCGTTTCATAGTTGGAACTAGGGCAGGGCGATATGGAATAATTATTCAAATATGTTTTGACTAAATATCTCTTTTTCCATATTTTGATGAAATCATTGTCATCATCGGTGCTTTGAATAAACCAATGACTTATCGTGTAAAGGAAAATTGTATTAATGTGAAACTAAAATCCTTAAAATTAGGATAAGACAACAATTATGCAATGTTACAATGTGAAGATATCCAAAATACAAGACGATATTATCTAGTCGTGTATCATGAAATCGATCAAATATCTTCCTGATTGAAGTCAGCATCACAATGGCTTCTCGACTAAAAGCAAGGTGGTTTTCCCATCACTCTCTTGAATTTGCAGATAATAAAATCTGTGGCAAACACACATTTGTTATACCTACATGTTTTGTTCAACACGATAATGTGAACTACATGACGTCACGCCATTGTCGCTAAGCTAAAGGCGGTTAATGTTCGGCATGATGACGTTTAGTAGTCTCACTTAGTCACGTGTAAGCAACTGCTGTTTCTGTAGTGGATCAAAACGTTGTAAGGTTGTATTAACCACAGGCCTTATGACTGACAAAAACGCATTAAAACAACCTAAATGACTCAAATACTAGCTTGTTTCTTAAACTTCACAGCTTTTCTCTCTCAGAGATTGTATTTCTCATGCTCTCTTGTACTGTCCTCACGACATAACGACTGCCAACTATCCCTGAACTGATCATTGCCATGACAAACTTCCGCCGCTCCGGCTTCACATTTTGCCAAAAAAGGAGCTGCAGAAGCTGCCGTGACAAAGCAACTGTAAGCGGACAGCCAGACACATGTTCAGGCAAACTTGCTCATTTCTTTAAGCTAATTTTATTTTTTCATCCGAGTGCAATTTTCAATTTGACCTCCTTAAACAGAAAAAAGTAAAACAAGGAGAATATAAACACAAGTAAACAGATTTACACACACACGGAGGAGAAGTGAAACAAACGGGCGCCCTATGCCACAGAGGGGTCTGTAGTCTATGAACTGAGCTAGGGAATGCTGCTAATGCAATACAATGATAACATTCCTGCAGTGTTTGGATTTCCCCTAGTGATCCCTCACCAGAGAGGAGAGGAGGAACAGAAGAGGAAGAGAGGAGGACAGAGGGGGGGGGGGTACTGTTCTTGGCAATGCCTGGCTGTTTTTGTCCTTTTCACCATCTCTCTCACCATCTCTCTCTCCACCGTTTCTTCCTTCATCTTCCTATTGGCCAAGAAAATACTTAACACGGAGTTTACTTCACTATTCCCGTACATGTATTCATAGATAAAAGGATGTGTTTTCAACTTCTTACTGTTAGCTAAGAGTGTCAACCGCGTCTTCAAATGTGGTTTGGAACCTGAAGCAAACTACAGCAGTTTATATATTTGTACTACAGGCCAAGTAGTGATGACAGTTTAAAAACACACCATCTGCTATAATGGCCACAGGACTAACACACTTAACAGCCAACGCCATTTTTACATGCATTTGGATGCTGACTAGAGTTTTGTGTGATGTGTTTATTGACCCAATGCAACACGTTGTGCAGGAATGAGTCCTAACACCTGGAAATGAGTTCGCAGATTGTGGTTCAATTGAAGTCAATGTTTTTTTAAATGTATTTTTGATTAGATCCCTGAATTAAAGTATGTAGCTAATAAACGTTTAAGAGACATCCTTTTTGTCAAATGAAACAAAAAGGATGTCAGTAAATACCCCACCCGTGATTGTCTAGAGTTTTATTACATGACATAAAGACAGCATTTGCTAATAAGTGTCTAAATGAGACTTCTAAACATCATACCGTCTGCCTTTAGCTTAGCGCAGCCATTTGACTATAATTGTGTTCATTAATAGCCTATCATTAGCTTTTTAATACTGGAGATTGCATTTGAATATATTATCTAGTATCATACACATGTGTTTGATACTACTACTAATTTTCAGAGATCCAATAGAAATATCCAATTGCTTTTTGGCGTGTTAGCCTTTGCGATGCTATCTTGTGGTGTAGAAGTGACTGATGGCCCATAACCGAGGATGACATACACCTCTGGGAGTAGAACCTGTAACCCTGGCTTTGTTTGTTTCAAACACTATCCACAGAGAACCATTGGGCCCGTTTGTGTTGGTGGCGAGGGGACACTGTCGTAATGGGGGCATTCTCAGAGGCAGGAGGCCAGCACACACTGCGCCATTCATCAGAGCAGCTCCACAGCGTCACCCGCCCGCACCACTTCTCCGTCTGCTGCTGACAATGGGAGGATGAAATCAAAACATCCTGCACTCAGGATCTCTCCTCCCTTTCTGACTCAAGCATTTTTCTTGACTTTGTTTTCCTGTGTCTGCCCATCTGGGTCTCGTTCTCCGTCTGTCCCTTTTTTAACTCTTTGTTCCCATATCTTAGTCTCAGGTCTGTGTTCAGTTTTCTTCAAAACTTCCTACAGAGAAATAATACCCGGTCTTTTGAATTTTTACGACGCCTTTCCAAAATACACATTTTCCATGTTTGCTTGGTCTGACCTGAGGTTAGATGGCTGTTTTTACTATCATCTGACTTGAATATAGTAAGCCTTCCTAGCTTTATGATGCCAACGGCCATAAAGAAAAACTCGCAAATATGCTTTATGGTAGCAGTGTGTTGTCAGACTGCAGTAAAGAAACATTTGAACTAGTCCTGACTTGAGGCATTTACACACTGGGGGCATGACAAGTAAACGAAGCAAATGTAAATAGTGGCATGCGAAATTGCGACAATTGGCACATTTGCTCAATTAAAAAGGTGAATTTGAGTACTTTGAGTACTTTCTGAGTACTTTCTGAGTACTTTGAGTACTTTCTGAGTACTTTCTGAGTACTTTGAGTACTTTCTGAGTACTTTCTGAGTACTTTCTGAGTACTTTCTGAGTACCTTCTGAGTACTTTCTGAGTACCTTCTGAGTACTTTCTGAGTACTTTCTGAGTACTTTCTGGTAGGGCAGCGTTTATGTTTAGGGCTTTTACTGGAATGCAATGAATTCAAGTTGAAAGGAGTGATAGAATTTGCCGTGTCGGTTCGAACTACGCAGGCTCCATGTCATGGCGTGATGTTGTTTTGTAATAATCAACCCATAACCCTTGGCTCCGTGATTGGCTAATGTCTTTATTTGCAATGCAAACTTCACAAAGATCTACGTTGTTCTAGATTTTGTTTTGCTTTTTCAACATGTAACATTTACCTTCTGTGTGAAACTGTTCACAACGAAAACAACAGTTTGATCAAATATATCGACGTGGCAATTAATGGTAAGGTAAGAAAAAACGTATGGTGTGTTGAGACTTATCATTTAGTTTATATGTCAAATAAGCTAAATATTATATTATGAAACGTCTGCCACTAATACAAAGTTGTCCAACAATATCAACTTCTTCGACCACTGGCTCAACATGACATCTAGCTTTGGCAGCCAACTAGAGATCTTCTTATTCTGCTACTATTTCCCCATGTCTGTTTACTACACCATAACAGTAACATCGCAACACACTGAAAGGATTTTTAAATTGGAGCCATGTGACGATCCTGATGTCTCTCAAGCCCGTGCAAAAACACACACTGGCACAGCTGACTTGGCAAAAAAGGCTCTGGAATGTTACCACAAGGTAGCACAACTCATGGATCACACCACATTGCTGAGCACAGCACACACACACACGATTCACACATGCACATACCAGCACTCCCTGCAGAGGCTCATGTGAGCATGTTAGAATGTTTTGGTACTGCTGCTACATGCTGGCAGGTGTGTCCAAGTCTCCATCTAACAATCTATCACTTTCTTAATTTCTCTCCACCAATCAGAGTGGGGAAAATCACCTCAGGAATTCACTAACTTGTTTGTACAGATAGGGAATAACACTTCCAGAGATAAAATATTTGGAAGTATTGAAAAGTATACTGCCTGTCTAAGTTAAACAGCAAGACTAGCCCAGTTTAGCATTATTAGCCTAAAAACAAGCAGACTTGAACATACAAATTCCTTTTGATGTTTGACGTCTTGTTTTGGTTGGTGTCTTCTGGGTGAGTGTGGGGGCTGACCACCAGCAAAGCCTAACTGGACAAACATCATGCTAACCTCATCTGGTTGCCATGACTTTACAGAGCCTCCAGTGTTGAGAAAAAAGGAATTCTGCACAAAGTCAGCTATGTCTTTGCAGGATACTGACTTTATGTAAGAGCCTTGGCCAGTCTTGGCCCGAGGACCACAATACCTGTTCCACCGACATTCCCCAGCTTTGACATCATTACCTGAAACCAAGCGACACATGTATTTCCACCTCCCTACGGGCATGCAAAAGCTGAAACTAACAAAACTAGATGGTTTCACTGGCACTGTAATCTCTGCTCATGGGTTAAATGTGAAATAAGAATTAAAAGGTGTTTAAGCTGCAAGTAGAGTCATGCAGCAGAGCAATACTACGCAGTGCTGCTGGAATGCAGCAGAAGGTAATCTCCTATGAAATACAACAACACTGCCTTATTGCTTGGGCATTAAGGTATAAAAGAATATAGATTGTTACTGGTAGGTACTGTCCCGACATCATAGAGCAACATCTATGTCTTAAGAAAGAAGTTCCATATTTGAAAGACAAATAACACTGCACACGACAAATCCATACAAAGATATTCCATTAACACCTGCTACTCGTTCAAAAGAGAAAAAAGGGGAAACCCTAATTGCAGGTTCTCACCATGTATGGTAAAGGATTGCTGCATGTTTAGTGTAAAAACCAGAAGGTATATTACCTCTCCGAAGGCTCCTCGTCCAATCACCTTGAGGATCTCAAAGTCTTCCTTGTGCAGGCGCATCTGCTTCACTTTGGAAGTGAAGGGTTTAGCTGTAGAGAGAAGGAACATATTAGGTTCAATATAACGGGCCAAAAGTGATGCATAGAGGACCTTAAGCAAAGGAGACGCATATATAGTCAGATCACAGAACAACATAGGGAATGTAGGGCAGAGGAAGCTATGATTGATAGGGAAATATCAAAAACAACCAGGATCGGAAGGATAATAGTGTATGTAATCAAAAAGATCATCTGATGCTCTGTTTTAGCAGTATTTTACATAGGAGGTATTTATTCTGCTAACACCTTCTAGATTGTTTATAAGGAACATGAAATTAGACTTGAGATAAAACAATTAAAAATCTATTGATGAGCAGAGAACATGCTTCAGGATTCTCCGCTCAGCAGGTGATTTACTGATCACTTTATACGGTTAGCAGTTCATCACAGCAGAACATCACAATAAAACCTTGAGTGTTTACGAGGGGAAAAAGGGGCAAACAAGCTAAATCTATCACTTTCAGTAGGAGCAGGAAGTCAGTGCTTTTCATGTTTGCTAACCAATTCCATGAGTTTTGATTGACAATTCTGTTGCCCTGACCTGATGGAAGCTCTGGGCATTTTCTAACAGTAACCCAAAAGGAAGGGGAAATACCCTTGTCCTATGACCTGGGCTTATGGAAAAGTCCTTGTGCTAGTCATGTGGTAACCCACAATATTCCCATAGCACGTGAAAGGCTGCCATGCCATTTTAAATGTTCTTTATTAAATAGTTAGAGACCACCTGGACCACTCCGAGCACATGACCCGGACACAGAGCGGCTGGGTGATAAAGCTAGCTATTGTTACGTCTGCAGTTATGGTTCCTGGTGGAAAGCGGACTCGAACAGAGATTCCATCTATGGCTGACTAAGTCGGCATTTCCCTCAGCTATTGAAACACTTCCTGGTTAACTGATCCCAGCGTGCCATGGCAAACCTAAATTGGCAGCAGGGTCAGCGTACTGGTGACATTGACACTGATTTTCTGATAACAGACCTTTTTATTTTGAAAAGTATACTGCCCGTCTACATGAAGCAGCAAGTGTAGCATTATTAGCAAATTCATTAAGCGGTTTGTTAACTCAAGACAACATCTCCATCATCCACTATACACAACCTTTTTTGTTTTGGTTGATGTTTCCTGGGTGTGTGTGGGAGCTGACCACCAGCAAAGCTAACTGGACAAATATCATGCTAAACTCATCTGGTTGCCGTGACATTACAGAGCCTCCAGTGTTGGGAAAAAGGAAATGATCCCATTGTGAAACAGGGTAATGCCTGCTGAAATAAAACAGTTCACTCGTAGCTCAACCATTTGTACTTTCACACTCCCTCCTGACTCCGCTGACAGCTATGACCACAGTGCAGTGGGGAAGCAGGGGCCAGTGCAGTGTGCCGTGTCCTGGTACACATTAATACAGACCATTTACACGCAGAAATACACAAGAAACAAGGCTAATGCACTGAGTAAGGCTGGGGAACTCTTATTTCATGAATGTTCCTGTAGACCAGTTACAGAGCCAGTAGACCAGAAACATCACTATTCAGTGATTTAGTGTCAGGGAAGTGACCAGGACTACACCACAAATCTGTCAAAACAAACCAGGCTGACAGTAGAGTAGGGCAGTGAGGACATCTTTTTGTAGGCCAACCCTGAAGTTAGAATTGCAAGTGCTCTGTCGACAAAAAATAAAGAGATTTTTCCATAGGATTTTTATAATACTTGGTAAAAAGGTAACACTACGCTATACAATCTATATCTGCGCATCACTACCGTTAAGCTAAAGGTGGCTAATATTGGCCGTGATGACTTTAAGTAGTCTCATCTATTCAGTTGTAAGCAATCGCAATTGTTATGACACATAGAAGCCTTGGACATTTATGAGTGGGGTAGACTTTGAGACAAAAAACCGAAGTGGTAACATGCTAACTCATTTCTGGGTTTTAGGACTCATCCCTTAATCACTTCCTTTGACAAACCACTTCATTGTTTCTTTCTTTTTCAGAACGCTTCCCTTTTTCATACGCAATCTAATAGTGCAGTAGAGTCTAATAGAGAGAAGGCTGAGAAGTCAGTGAAGACTACGGTGCACTGGCTGGCAAAGTACAGTGTCAACTAAAAATGCTCAACTCAAGATATTAAGATGTTGTTACAGTAAGTGCATGTCATATACAAAAAAAAAATGTTTCGTCCCCTATAAGGACAATTCAGTATTGTCTGATTTTATGATCACGTAATGTCTTTGATTCATGACAAAGGGTCCAATGCCAAAGTGGCTGGCAGACAGACTTCTAAGAAACTAGTGAAATTGACCACCAGTTGGCTCAGTGCAGGTTCTCCTGCTGAGCCAATTTGTTTTATCCGAGTATCTGCCAGATCTCTGTATGTTAGCCAGCATTTCTAACCTGACATGTCATGTGTGCCAGGGTACAGGGTAACAACAACTGAAATCCCTTTGGACTCATATTCATTAATGTATCAAAGCCGCGCAATTATGCTTCAGCAGCAAGCGATTAGGTGAGGGTTTAAATATGGCCATCTATGAACATTAAAGAACAATTTAACTTGTCAGGTTAGCTTAAGAGGGAAGAGAAAAAGGGAAAATACTTGTTTTTAATATAATAATGATGATTTATGATGGTTGTCACATGAAGTATATCTTTGAATTCTCATAAAAAGTCATCATAACCCTCAGCGTCATATGCCTTGTGTTTTTTGGGGGGGTTTGAAATGCAACAAAGGGTGGAATAATGTCCAGGGCTGTCATATGGGATGCCCTCTTACCACTGTGCTACTAAGGAGCTCAACTTGCCTGGGGTTTAAGTAAATGCATAAGAGGAGAACATTCAATCAAGTTGTATTTTAAGTGCTGAATTGCTCACAATTTTGTCATGATTGCTTTTTGTATACCCTTAACGCAGTAAAATGTTTCGGTATGATGACAATGTTATGGTAAGGTATCTTTCTTTAACAGCCATATGAACACAGAATCTTAAACTTGCAAAGGGCATTCATTGGCATAAAGTGTTAGATCACATTTGTAGACATATCTTTGGACACTGGATTGTTCCCTGGTAGTTCTGAACTAGACAGCAAGGGGATAAAAAACAAGTATCTGGATCCCTTCTAGTTGAACTGTTACTCATACAGGTAAGAGTAACATGGTTGCAGGTCAAAGAGTAGGGGGATCAGAGCCAGGCTAGCTGAGCGGGAGAAAACACTGATTAGTAGCTGCATGCTGACTCAGGAGCTCCACTAAACCAGCCACATGAGAAATGTCTTTCATCTGGGAGCCAGGAGCCAGCAGGCCCTGTCCACAACAAAGCACAAACTTAGACAGATATGTGCACACATAGTTGGATCTAGATCCTCGCATCTACATCTGACACATCATTGGTAACTATGTTTTCCTCTGGCCTTAGCAGAAATACCACAGACTATATAAATTGCTTATCTGGAGAGGGAAAATCATTGGCTGTAAGACAGACAGCAGGTGGGTTATTGAAGCACACAGCAGCCATTAACCTAGCCATTAGCCTGTCATTTATAAATGGAATTCAATGAGTGTTTTGGAAATACTAGGCCCTGAGTCAGAATGCCGGGTCAACACATAACAAGAACGGCCTGTACTCGCTAAGCTCAGCCACATTTACCTAAGGATCAATGTGTGGAACTTTGATCCTTAAGTAAATGCAGCGCCGAAGGATTCATAACTTCCCTTTTTTACAACAGAGAAGAAGAAATACCGTACAGCAGGGGTGCCCAACCAGTCGATCGCGATCGACCGGAGATTCCCAGTCGATCGCGAGATGTGTCTAAAAATAGAACAACAATATTCTGTTTTATCGTTAATGTCCTATAACATAATCTTCCCATGCCAGAATAATGCACTTGAACGCATCAAAGCTTTGTGATTGGCCGGCTAGACCCCATGTGTCGGGGCGTGGCTGGTGGGCAGTGGGCAGTGCACTATTTCGCTGACGTTGTCCAACTTGTCCGTGTCAACGGGAGTGACAGTCCGCACACATACAAGACCGCAATTATGGCAGAAGCAAAAAAGCCCAAAATATATAATTTCCACTCCGAGTGGGAGGATGATTATTTTTGTATCTATTCCAATTCAAAGTCCATCTGTCTCATCTGCAATGCGAGCGTGGCTTTATCGAAGAAGGGTAATTTAGGAGCGGCATTTCAAAACAGTGCACAAACGCTACGAGACGGAATTCCCTCCTAATTCTGCCCTACGCTCCAAAAGGGGAGGGGCCTGAAAGGACAGCTAAATGCACAGCAGTCCATTTTCACCAGGCCCAACAACAAGAGCAAGGCTGCTACCAGAGCATCTTATACACGATAAGTCACGTTCTTGAGAAACCCAAGTCTTTCAAAGACGGCGAAGTTGTGTTAGAAGCTTTCCTGGAGGCTGCCCACGCTCTTTGTGGGGACAGTAAAAATAACAGAAGCATTTCAACAGGTTTTTGATATAATAAAAACTCAAGTTAGATACCGTTATTAATCAGCTGTAAGTTTTTGTTTGTTTGAACTTATTCATTATAATTATTGTACAAAATGGTATACGAATGCAAACATTCAGATCTGTTCTGTTTAAATTGATTATAGTCTATTATCAATTCAGGTTAAGAAACTAGTGTTGCTTGCATCCTATTTTAAAGGCATTTCTTTGTATAATCTACTAAAATGCAACAAAAAAATGGTTCGATTCTATTAATGTTGTCTTTTTTATTGCACTTTGGCAGCAGATTCCTGTGTAGCTTCAGATCTGAGTTGTCTTATTAGTAAGCGTAATTTATACTTTTGTAGCAACACTATTTTTATATAATGGCAAAGAATGGGTTCAGAGTCTTTTCTTTTTTTCTCTGTGTCATATGTGGCAGCACTGTTCAATGTTTCTTGAAAACATTACCCACTGTAGTGACGTGTGAATAAACTCCAACTCTGTATCAACAACACTGTTGTGTAACTTCAGTTAAATACTTGTATGTGTGTAGATTAGAAAGAGGTAAGATAAAGGATCTGCAGTATTTTATGAAGTATTAATTGTACAAAGGTCAGTTTTATACAAGTAGAAGTGTGTATTTACCTGGTAGTAGGCTGTCAGTAATAGCTACGCCTCTCTATTTGGACTGGTAGATCTCGGCAGACTGGCAACTTTAAAAGTAGCTCTCTGTTCAAAAAAGGTTGGGCACCCCTGCCGTACAGTGTGGTCATGCATTTTACCTCACTGGCAAAACATACAGGTGGGCCAAAACATAGCAACTGTTGCTATGACAAGGTGTGTTAGGAACCCGTGGCAACGCTTGGTAAAGTGACTGTGTAAGCTTTAGCATGACTGCAGCTCTTTGTTTGAATACGAGTTTTGCAATGTGCATGGCGAGAGAGCCAAGATTGGAAAATGATGATATGTCAGTCATGGTGATGTAGCGTAGGCTTTTTGAGCAGTGGTGAAAGTACATTTACTTAAATATCCTACTTAAGTGCAAATTAGAGGTACTTTTGACTTTACTTGAGTATTTTATTTTCTTCGACCTCACGACAATGCACTGTACCAACGGATATAGTTATTATATGTGTACAAATTGGAAGATTTAAAAGAAAAAATAATTTCAGTATGATAGTTTGTAATACATTTAATTTGCCAACATTTTATACAAAAACTAATTTATTTTCATTTTAAATCATTTAAAGATTTTCTATTTATTTTTTTACATTGGGTACTTTTACATTTAATATACTAAAAAGTACTTTTGCTGATAATACTTAATGAAAATGAGCATAATATGTCCCCTTTAAATAAATGTTGCTTTTTGATTAACTGATTAAAGTATCGTATATATAGACTTTGTGTATTTGTACAGTGCGGTATCAGTACTTGTATGCAAGTACAAGATCTGAGTACTTCTGTCATCACTGTGTGTTGGGAAGACATCCATCCGCAGTGCATAGACAGGAAGACAAAAACACAAGTGGATAGATAAAGACACGCGTGCAGCATTCTGTGCAAAATACACATGTTCAGCAGCAGGCCTGAGGATGCAGTGAAACTGGAAAAACACGAGTGACGCCAGCTAATCCACATAGCCAGACTGGTTTAGCCCCAAAATGCTGAGTGCTTATCAGGCCCATCTTGCTCCACACCGACACGAGAAGTCAGAGCCGTATTTGTGTGAAACCTGGTAACTGCAGGCAAGTGTGTTCACTTAGCAGCGGCCCACAAATGATACGCTCCGTACTCAAAACAGGCCTCGGCATGGGGCTCCTCCATGTAATGTCTCCAGGGTGTGTTCATGTGAAATCTGTTTGTCATGGGTGTAGCAAGTATTACTATGTCTGCATGCATTCTGTGTGTCACTACAGTAAACCGTATTTATATTTCTCTATGCCGTTGACATTCTGTTTCATCGTATCCTTTTTATATGAACATGTTCTTCTTACTCCTGAAATGTCCTTGAATCATTTGTGTCTATTGCACTATTGTATTGCACTTTTTAATGTCTTTTACCTTTGTGTTAAGTACAGTGTATATTAGGGCGGAACCTGAGACTTAAAGGGGTTATATTATGCTCATTTTCAGGTCCATATTTGTATTTTCTGTCTCTACTGTGACAGAACAGCAGCCAAGTCTGCTCTGATTGGTTACCTAGCCGGCTCTGTTGTGAAAGGTCAACCTCTTAAAGCTTAAAGATTTTCAGAAAAGGTAAAATCCTAAAGTAACTATTTGAAATATTGCAATACACTGCATGTATGCTGATGATTAAGGGACTGTTGTGGGTGTGTCCATCACGTTCTGTGTTTTAAGTGCAAAATGGCACACCCACTACTTAGGTCAAC
Organism: Gymnodraco acuticeps; assembly: GCF_902827175.1. NCBI lineage: Eukaryota > Metazoa > Chordata > Actinopteri > Perciformes > Bathydraconidae > Gymnodraco > Gymnodraco acuticeps. The sequence goes on from NW_022990590.1 coordinate 7,335,821, forward strand.
ATCACAACAAAACATACAGTCACCTGACACATACAGTCTGTGTAATACTTTCCCAAAGTCCCAGAGCAGATGTGTGTCACACCCTGCAGAGGTTCAAAGTCCCCACACAGAGCGGGGTTCATAACATGTTACAAGGCTTTCTTCACTAAGAGAACATTGCAGATCTAACTTCAGAATGACTCATGCAAAGGAACCACAGGGCACAAGTAACCTTACATCATGTGCGCATGTTAAGGAGGAATTGTTTGTTTGTGTGGCTACATTACAAGCTCATTTGTACGTGCTACATGAATCATGCATTTCCGAGTATCTACATACCAGTGTATGTTTGCCTTCCCACAATAGTGGGAACAAGTTCGGAGGAAAAGTGACGAGTAGAAAAATGAATAAAGAGGGAGCCACTCTAGGCATTGGACAGGTATAATATGATTTACTTCTGCCTTACATGTTACCTTCTTATGTTTTGTATCTTATTCTATTTAACAGCTTAATGATGTCTCCGGTTAACTTGCACCTTGGTGTCATTGTGACCATTGTCTTGCGCAATTGTATTTCTCTTTCTACTTGCATTACTTTTATTTAGTTCTATATCAAATATATTGTATGTTGCATTGTTGAAGGAACCTTGGACTTGACATTTCCATTGGCAAAATGACCAATCTGACTGATATTGCACAGTTTGACCCAACCTTTTTTAAGAAACCGAAAGAATGGAAAAATTCAAATGAAATGAAAATGAGCTTGTGGGAACCGGGAAGGACGGAGAAAGAAGAGTGTGACTCGGAGAAGGCATCGCATACTTTGGCTGTAGTCAGCAGCTGAGCCAGTTACAGTAAGTGTCCAACCCTTACAGCCGCAACGCACTCAAACCCCATCCCTAATTCCAGAGCGGGACGGAGGGACATCTGGAAGCCATAACGGGGATTATTTACAACCACAGTGAGGTAACGACACAAAAATGCAGCTTGAGAGAGTCTCTTCAGGATATGACATGAGGGAAAAAGAGAAGAGAGGAAGAGACCCGGGCCTGGCCTTTCCTTCCATCGGGCCGCTGGGGGGGGGGCGAACACCTCGTAAGCAGACTGGGAGTTTTCCTACACAGAGTAACCCTTTGCTGAGGAAAAGCTCTGCGTCATATAAAGAGAGCAAATGATAGTCTGGATAACTATGTGTCATAAAGCGCCGCCATGACTATGAGTCGGATATTTGATTCTGTGCCCGATCCGATGAGTCATCATCTGGCATTTAATGATCACAAAATAGTTTTAAGTTAAATAAATGTATCAGCTTGCAATTTCCTGTGAGATCCTGTGGTCAGGCCAGGCTGTAACATTATAGTATGATTCAAAAGGCTTTGATATGGGACGTGTTCAGTGCTAATGTGCATTTGGCTCCTGTATCAGTTTCCTGCTACAAAAAGCTATATTTCTTTCTTAATGACTTGAAAGGTACATCAACTAGTACTGCACAATTCATTGAAAATGTTTCCAAATTGCAAAAATGGAATGTGGATATTCAAATTGCAGTAAGCACCAAATATGGTAGAGGCAAAATATGTAAAAATATATTGGGATGAAGTGGCTTACACAAAGTATTCTACAGACTTAATACAAGCCTTCCTCGTTTGGTATGACCCTCACAAAAAAACACCATAATCATTTGAATATTCTTCTTAACCATAATGTGAATAATGTTTCAAAAAGGATCATTGCCTCCAATACCATGAATCATATAGCAATATCACTCAAAAGTGCAGTACAATAGGTGTTTACTACTCTAAATCCTATTTCATATCAATTAAGTATTCATTTGCTATTGTTTGAACAGAATGCCGCTCTTCCAGACCCATCATGCCATATCTTTAAAAACACAAGGCTTTGGTCCTCGAAATAACAGATGCCTTGTTGCTAAAGTACTTCCTGGTTAAATAAAAGCCAGATAAATACGACTGAATAAATAGCACGCCAAGGTCATCAAAGGGAATCTAAAAGCTGTGTGATTCTGACAACATAGTGCTTAAAAAGGAACGACACTCAGAGCCAGAGGCACTTCAAAAAGCCCTTTAAGCAATTCAATTGCAAGTGGTTTAAAAATACATTTAGTAAATTACCTAAATTACAGATGAAAATAGAACCAGGCCGCTTTATGTCACAGCCAGAGGTTCTCCTGGCAGATGTGAGGATGGAGGCACAACCAACCCCAATAAAAGCTTTTTCCGTGTTGTGCTCTCTCGTATGACACAGCTGTGTGATGCCCAGCGGCACTGACAGCACCCCAACACACATTTGGCCATATATGATGCGTCAACTATGGGGGGGGGGGGTAGACTGCTGAATCTTTAATAAGTGCCGGATATTCATGAAGGGCAAACGGGGAATCACTTACATAGCACATAAACATGCCCCGAAGCATTAAATTGCATTTAATGCTAGGCTGCACACCAGCAACACTAGAATTCCCAATGCTGTCTGCACGCCCACGCCCCCTCCGCTCAACCACAGCCAACCTCAAGTTCCCCTCCATGGCGTTTTCCTTTCACTGCCCCCATCCCTACCATTTCCCTCTGTTTCCATCCCTTCATCTCTTTTCCTCTCGTCTCGTCCCCTTCTCTCACTGGGGGTTTCTCTGTGTGTTCCTCTCTTCTTTACTCAGTCTTTCTTGTACCGTCACACTAATAAGAGAGCAGGAGTGGTCGGAGGCCTTTAACTAAAACAATCTGCGACCCACAGCATTAAACACACAAACAGGATGTTCCCAACATATTGTTAAGCACAAACACCAAAGAAAAGGAGGGGAGGCAGTGCTTGACAAAGCAATAGGTTTAGATCTTGTGTGTGTTGCAGTGCTGCAGTGAGCATACACCCGGGACAGCAACGTGAGAAAAAAGGGGCGGGGCTACATCACTTTCTGCTGCCTGTACAAGAAGTATTCTCAGGACTTCAAAGAAATCCCCAAGCTCGTACATGGACCTGTTCAACCCTCATCGCAAACAAGTGGATTTACACAATTGTGTGTCAACACAGCTTCCCGATAGCATCTGCAGATAAAGAGAATATGAAAGGAACCTGCCAGGCTTCCTTCAGTCTGGCCCTCTGCAGGTGGCAGGAGCACCAGGTGCTGCTTTGTTCCTCTGCTGGGTATTGATAGGATCAACGAGGGCCGTGATAAGACTGACAGATGTCAAGTAAAGGCTTGTGACGCATCACTAAAATCACAAATAATGCAGATTATATAGATATGTATGCAAACTAAATCACAGATTCTATTATAATCTTTATTACATTTAGAAATAATGTGCGTCTGAGTGTTAAGAAGCATGTGTTGATGTGTCTATAACTCCATACATTTTCTTCTCTGAATGTCTTGAGAGAAGTATATACTAATGTTGCAAAATGGACAAATCCAAACTGTATGAGAATGGACCAGTGCAATATCAAAATGAGAGTAAGGGCATTATTTGGTGAAGGCAAATGATGGAAGAAAAAACATTTCAGAATGTGTTGTGGTGCTGCAGAGATGTCCCGGCTTACAAATCTATTGTAGAAACTTAATCAAATATTATTGTTTTGTACAAATACTTATAAAGAAATGTAAAACAGAGAAAAATCACACCCTGATCATTTTAATATTTTTGTTCAATAAAAAATATAAATAAATGTTTAAAAATTCCCCTAATATAGCATATTCATAACATAATTGCAAAATTAGTCAATAAAATCTCTTGTTGTTTTTTCAAAATCGTGCAGCCATAGTAACCTTTTTTTCACAATTATACGAGAAGAAATGTTCTGTCTTGCATTGCAACAAGCTAAATAATTGAGAATTGTAGCTAGCATCAGTGCAGATGGATAACCATATGCACTGTACCAGTCCAGTGCCAAAAAGTACTACAAATTACATTTGAAAAGTTGGCACTCAGTGTAAAACCTAGATAACTGCTAATGGAGAGACACATTCAAATGTATTACTTGTGATTACAATCCTGATTGGAATATCCAGTCAAATGTATTATACGAGACTCCATCTCCACTTTGGAAGGAGCTGCTCTGGCGGTGGCCATCAGGGAAACAGCCTCTGACAGCTGTATGAATATCCTGCCTTTACTGCCATCAGAAACACTTGTTGCTGCATCCCAAGAACAAATGACTTCATGGCAGCTTCTGAGCGCCCTCACAGCCAGAACCCTGGACGGAAAACGCTACAGGGTGGTCACTGGTCACAAGAGCCAGAGCTAGGAATACCGGGCATGTGCTGTGGGAATGTTCAGCAACCCAGACAATATTTTCCAATCCCGAGTGTGTAAAACTCCAAGTTGGCACTCTGACTCATGCAAGAATGTAGCCGTTCTATGGCACCTCGTCAACTTCAGGCAGCACCTTATACATTTCAAGATCAAGTCAAATTAAAGTCACCAATCACTTAAACAAAAGTCAGACTTTACTGCCGGCCGTGTTCCAGCACCAACATGTCACGACATCCTGACAGATATTACAGCACAACTTTCCTACTGCCTTTTCTGGGCTCATCCTTTCTCTCTTTTGTTCCCCCCCCCCCCCCCTCTGGATGTCAGCACTGGTGGAAAATGAAGGGGGGGTTGTTGTTGCTATGCTACAGCCCTCTGCGGCTCGACTGGTACAGCCCAGCACTGACATTGCACCATTTAAGGGTTTGATTCCCATTGGGACCACCCATACTATAAATGGATCCACCCAACTGAATGAAAGCATCCACTCGGTATTTGTTTAGACCTTTAAAGCAAATGCGAAGTGGATAACAATAATATGGATATTTAGATGGATCTGGCATTGATTGAAAGGGTCTAGAGTAAAAACAGAGGGGGGAGATAAAAGGAGGAAGAGGAAGAGGGGACAACAGAACAGAAGGGACGGAGTGGGAGCAAGTGGAGCCTTGCAGTTTTTCAGGTTGATATGTGAAGCTCATTAGCTAGCCAACATGTATCTAGCAAATGTTTAGCAAAATATTAGAAGTGAGGCGACTAGACTAACGTTAGGTCTACTGTAAGAGCCTCACTTTTAATAGTTTGCAAAACACTAGCTAGCACTAGTGTTTTGAAGTTGCTAGCAGCTTATTGGGATTGTATGCTAGATAGACAGGCATTGTTTTGAAATAATAAATTAAGCATTATTGTTAGTTAAGCATGTCAGCCTGCAGCCCCACTTCTTGTCTCTCTAACTCATTGTAGATGACTGCACTAAAGAAAAGGGCACAGAGAGGAAACCAGTTGTAAGATGTTTAAAAGTTCATAAAACATAATATATGCTTAAATGCGTTTCAAAGAAGTTGTGTTGAGTTGTGTTGGAGTTTGTGTTATTCTACATTTTGACACCAAGATTTTCTGATTTTACTGCAAATGTATATCGGTTCCAAATATCGGTTATCGGTCTCCTTGATTACTAATGATCGGTATCGGTCTTGAAAAAGCCATATCGGTCGATCCCTAATACAAATATTACAAGGCAATTTCCAGGGCTGAAATAATAATTCAACCGCATAACGATGAAAGGAAATAAGAAGGACGTTTCTAAATGTTATGGACCCCTACTATATATTTCTAACATACACTTTAGGGACCAATTATTTCTGGGTTCATAGTGCTGGCACGTAGACTCAAATGGAAGAGAAAAGGTAGAAAACCCAAAGGCAGAGAAGGAGGAAAGACGTAGGAAGAGAAATGTGAAGAAATGAGGAGCAAAGACAGGAGAGAAAATAACAGATCAGGGAGGGGAGGAAAGAGAGATGTTTCAGAAAACACTGAGATGTCCGTGACAGGAAAACGACACTGTGAACAAAGTAAAGTATCACACGCTCACTCCCGCCCCCAGTGCTGTCACTGAAGGAAAGAACCAGAGCCCTTTACAGATGACCCAGGTTGTTTCTATTCAGCGATAAGATGTGTGCTGCTGCGGGCTCCCTGTGGCCATATGTGTCATGATGGAGGTAACCCAAGATCACTTTCATTCTCTGGAAACCTGCCCAGCTGGGTGTGCTCATGATGGTGGCGAAAGGAAGGACCTGGAGCTATGGCTAACATGGAGGAGACATTTTTGTGTTAGATACTTAAATGACCATCGTATTGTAAAGAAAAATAACATCAATGCGGTTGTGCGGTTATTTATTTTTTTAATTAAATTTGCAATAACATCTCATTTATCCACAGAGTATGAATGAATGATTTGACTATAAAAGGCAAGGGGAAGTACAGGTAGTCCAGGTGGGAACGAGAATACAAATAAGTATTTGAAATAAAAATGGAAGACATCGTTCCTAGTCACCTATTTATGAATAAAAAATAAAACTAAAGGAAATGTCATCACAGCTGAATGAAATTAAATTGAACATGCCCTGGTTCAAAATGTATGTAACATTAAATGGCATCTGTGAAATGTTTGCATTAGATCATGAACTGTCTGGAGTCATGTGAGAGACAAAGACACGAAAACGACAGGGAAATGTAGAAATATGTGTTTGAAATGGTAATGACCTAAATCAAGCTCTTCCTCTTTGGTGCAAAACTCAAATCCAAAAATCCTGTGTCAGAAAGCAAAACTGAAAATCTTAACCAATCATCTGCATTTCATTTAACCCAGAATAACAAAATGACTCCCGTCTAATACAACATTGTTCACTATTCCAATGCAGGTGGTGGCCTATGTCACAACAAAATAATGAGCAGGCTGTAAAGTACAGGCACGTACATCTGGAGAAAACCTTTCAATTACCATTTTCTGGTCCCAAAATAAACAGAGAGGACCATCAATTCCCCCTTTGCTACACTTTCTAGGCCGCAACCAGTCCCTGTTGCTGCAACAACAAAAAAGACTAGCTTGGTTACTAATTATAACCTGCAGAAAAAAAGGTGTCAGTGCTGGGACTTGTAACTAAAAGCATCCTGAAAATATACATGTTGTGGAAACAGCTGGGCGTGCTAGGACAGGCCTCTCCTTTGGAGCGGGAGAAAGCTACAAATGGGACCACTCCAAAAATGAATTCGATTTCAAAGGGAAGGCACAGTGGTAGTGCTTCATTACCTTTAGACAGACGAGATCACGTTTAGACCCCGTCCACACCGAGACGAAACGGGTTGCATCTGCTACAGTTCTCTATCGTATAGAAGACGGTTCGTCCACACGAGGCCGACACGGAAACACAGATAACGATAACGTCTCCCAAGGTGGGTAGATCTGCGGACGAAACGCTCTGGGGGGCCAAACTGCTCCGTGTGTATGTATGCCCTATACGATCATTTCCTGATAACGATGAAGCCATAGCCCCGCCTCTCCCCACCTCTGCTGCTCACATGGAGAACTACATGAACTACATGTTGCTAAATCCACCGTGGACAATAAACAGAAGGGCAACCGGGCAACCATGCTCGGGGGGTCTTATTCGCTGCTTTTGGTGTATTTTGTGGCGGAAGTACAGCGCCACTTACAGGCCCGGCATATGTACTACAGCGTTTCCAGTGGGTACGTTTCTTGAGCCGATTCCGTGTGGACGGAAGACTTTTTTGATATCGACATCGGTTCGTTTTCATTTTCGTTTCCGTGTGGACGGGGCCTTAGGCAGGGACTGGGTCTTTTTCATGTTATGAAGGAACAACTACTAGTAAAAACGGGCTAATAATCTTCTAAAAGCACACAAACAACTCTCAGAACCAAGCTCAATATTGGTATCCATTCATAAATCGATGTGTCCCCATTTTAAATTTCATTCAATTAACTGACTGCCCAATTAAATGGTCCATCCAAGGGTTAACCGTGCAGGGAAACCTCAAGCCTTATCCATTTAAGACTTATCCATGAGCTCAAGTGTAAGCTGGGAGAACAAACAGCGGCCGTGCAGTAGCAGGCGGACACCTAGATAGCGGTTACGAGACTAATGACCTCACTGATAAGAAGATTGAGTCAGCGTGGGAGGCTACCGCGAAACAGCGCTTGTTTTGATGAGGCCTTGAGACATGTAGGTGATGGCTCAGACCGACGCTCTCAACAGGCTGATAAACACCAGGCCGCACTTTGTCTGATTCAACAGTGGTGGCTGGACATGATGTAGAAGAGCACCAAGGAGCAGTACTGGTACTGTGGGGGAAACTTCTGAAGCAATTGGAGTCAGGACTCAGAGAGACACAAGGAGAGCTGGAGCTTTGAAGGCAAACACTGACGGTTTATTTGGAGCTTCGGCCGGAGAATTCACAAGACATGTCACGGGCCACGAGTTGACCACACGGTTGAGATGCCACAATCAATTCTGAAGAACTCTACCCCAGAGACCCATGTATTTAGCTAGTTCTCAGAGAATAATCAACATTGTGCAATAGATAGACTAAACAGCTGAGGGACACTGAATCACATTTGTTGTCGCTTATGGCTCGGGGTCATCTACACCCCGAAAAAGGATGTGTTCCAGGTGTCCCACAACAATAACTATCTCTGACAGAGAGTTGCCCGGTCATAAACTGGCAACATCAACAAAATGCTAGGGCAGCCCCTCCTTATGGGAGATAACAGCTGCTCAAGGTTGGTCAGCTGCGTCAGAGGGCGAAGGAGGACATGCAGGGCAAATTATTCCCTAACAGGTACCACACGTACTTAGCATCTACACCTGTGACATAGGTCATATCACCTCCAAAACCATATTCATCTTTATTGCTGGACCTTTACTTTGGCAGTAAATATTATGTTCATGAAGGACCCCATCACTCATAACATGACTGACAGAGGTGGAAAGTAACTAAGTACATTTATTCTACTTATTTTACTTAAGTAACATTTTGAAATACATGTACTTTACTTGAGCATTTCCGTTTTATGCCATTTTATACTTCTCCTACACTACCTTTAAAAAAGGGGAACAACGTCATTTTACTCCACTATATTTATAAAACAGCATTAGCTTCTTTTATCAAAATGCATTTCTAAAAATTAAACTAGTGGATTAGTACTTTAACTCATTTAAATGTAAATATTTTACAAAAAGTCAATCATAATAACTTTGTTTGTGTACAACAGGAAATGCTACTTGATGCAACATTACCATTTAGAAATGTCTCATAAAGAAGTATAATTGTATGCACACAAAGGCAATTGTCTGCACAACGAATACTTTTACTTCTTATGCTTTGAGTACATTTAGCTGATAATACTTTTGTACTTTTACGTGAGTAAGATTTTAAAAGGCAGGACTTTGACTTGTAATGCCATTTTTGACGATAATGTATTGGTACTTTTACTCAAGCAAAGCATCTGAATACTTCTTCCTCCTCTTCTGATGAATATGTTTTTAGGGGCCCTGAGGTTAATCCTCCACACACAGAAATGGATACTTGGTCTGCACAAAAATTACATAGGTAAGACCCCCCCCCCCCCCCAAAAAAATCTAGAATGATCAACAATAGAGAAAGAACCTCAATTCAGATCTGGAAAAATGACAGAATATTCATTTTATTGACCGATCGCTAAGCCCTTACTCCAAACAGTGATGGTGCATCATAGCTTAGCAACTGTAACTAAGCAAAGCATGCCAAGCATTGGATTTCTCCACATGATGAAGTGGTATGTATGGGGCTGTAGTAAAAAGTGACACATGGCATCTAAATAGTTTGGAGTATGTTTGGAAATGCATAAGGAATGGATTAACCAGTGTGTTGGTCTGCTCTTACAAAAGCTGCAATGATAACATGCCTAGCTTTATAGCTAACTACCTGCACTATTGATGCCAGCATAGGGTTACTTCCAAAGCTAAATAGCATATCATTAACTTACAGCACTTTGGAGGGTTACGTAAAAAAGTCCCCTTCAAGACTGGGATATCCACCTTGTCTTGATGATTAAGTTCAAAAACATTTTCGCTAATAATACCAGTGTTGTGCTCCCTCTCTCTGTTTCTTATCCTATATCTAATAGAACTGCTCGGGTCTTGATAGATTGAGTGGGGAAGTTCATGAGATCTTTCTAGAGGGTTATCAAGAATAACTTTTATCCAATGACCTTTTCCCTCTCTGTCTGTGTCTGTGTATTCTCTTGTTCCGATTAACCCAGCCAAATCTTTTTTCTTGTTTTGTATCTATATCTACGCCGGGATCCGGAGTCGAGGCTGATCCTCTTGCTGTAGTCCTGTGTCTTGGATCCTCTATCCTGAGTTCTGGATTAAGTCGTGGACTTCGGGTCGTGGCTGAACCTGTCTCTGTGGTCCTGCCTTGGGTCTCGTCATGCTGCTTCCCTGATGGCTTCCTCAGGATTGTAACTGACATCCTCGTGGATTCATCTTCTTATTACAGACACATGCATTTCCTAACATTCGGTCTATATGCTGTAAAATGTATTATCTCTTTGATTTACACACGGCATCTATTGCACGTCTGTCCGTCCTGGGAGAGGGATCCCTCCTCTGTTGCTCTCCCTGAGGTTTTCTCCCATGTTTTCCCCTTAAACTGTGGGTTTTTCTCTGGAAGTTTTTCCTTGTACGATGTGAGGGTCTAAGGACAGAGGGTGTCGTTTTTCTCATACTGATATTCTGAACAATCTGTGCTGTTGTATTTGCTGTAAAGTGTCTCTACTGTAGGCTATTTTTATTATATGTACAGCACTTTGGCTCGACCAAAAATCGTTTATAAATGTGCTATATAAATAAAACTTGATTTGATTTTGATTTGAATAAAGTTAAAGTGAAAATAATTAATCTTACGATTAATTGCATATGTATGACCCTTTTACAGGGATTTCATTTCAAAAGAAGTAAACTTGTGGTTTGTTCAAGAATTGACTTCAAGAAAATATGCCATTAAGGATCTCTTTTTTTCCAAATGTACAAAAAAAGCTTGACATGCATAGCAAAAGTGGGGTTGGAGTTAAGCTGCAAAATGTACACTTAATTATCCAACAACACTAACAGAGAAAACCTTAATTGCATTTATTACCACTCTTTTTGTATGCTTTGGGCGATTCAAAGTCAAACTAATAAGATCCCCTGCTACTCGCCTACCTTGGGAATATCATTATAATAATACATGGAAATGCCTCATTTCTGGTATTTCCTTATCGGAAGAGGATTAAGTCTGAGGAGGAAACAGATTTGCACAAATAAGGCATTTTGAAAAGAATGGGAACCCAACAAGGCAATTATGGAAAGGCAAGGCATCTAGCTACAGGGGCTAAAGCATTTACTTAATATCAGTTAATGAATGTCTATTGGACAGAACAACCTATCATGGTTAACCCTTGGTCCAGCATTACCCATTTTGAAGTATGAGTCAATTTTACAGTTTGTGAATGAATGGTATCCATGCTATTAGTAAGAAACAGGTCTGCTACATATGTGTTTGTTTGCTTCCATAATTAACACACATTTATTTCGTTTCAAATGGAAATTAGGCTTTGATTAACTGATTTCCCAATAAATACCCTTCGTACAAACTTCTGTGAAACATGAGTAATCAATTAACAGGAAGTGAGAAATACGTTCAGTGACTGTGGCCCTGATTAGTCTTATTTCAAATGCCTAAGGGCAGAAATATTGGATTAGGCGCTGATGGAATTTAGTCATCAGAAGCATGTCAAATTGTTGTGTCTGTATCATGACCTTCAGTCCAGGGAGGAAACAGTGTGAGGCAGCCCTCTATATATAGAGGTGAATAATGATGACGACTCAGTGGAAGACAATTGAGATGACAATCGCAGCCACCACAGGACTTCCCCCACCAGAGACATCTCGGGAGAGGATTGTGGGGTGTGGGCTAGTCAGACCGCATCAAATTCACTGAAATGTTTTTTCAAAAACACCCACTTATAGAGATTTAGCACTCATTCAGTTGTGCATATGACCAGTTAGTCAGTCACAAACTCACTCACACAAAACCACTTCAAACCCCAACACCACAAAGCCGCTAAATCGCTGTTAGAATGTCACAACGCCAAGGGGAAAAGATGCTTGTGAGTGAATGTGTAAACAGATAGTCAGGCGATGAGAATATACCCAGACAACACCGTGATTCAGACCCCGGCTGAAGAAACGAGGGACAATCAGATTAGTTGCATGTGAGAACAACTGGCGTGAATGACCGCCATTCAGGTGGAAGACGGATGTATGGTGCTGACAAGCTGCTCGCCCATCGGATATTATTTGAGTCACACGTCTCCACTATAAAAGACAGGGAGGATGGAACAGTGAGTACAAGAGACATGCAGCGGTGTGGATATATAGATGGGTCTTAAAATAGATCAGGTCACCGTCAAATTCGCCACCGCACCACGAGTCAAGGTCGCCGCTCTATCAGTGTCCGCTGTTGTAAGCAGCTCTGAGGCAGAGGAACAAAGAGTACAACGGAGACATGAACTGACTGCCAATGATCTCTCCTTCAGTAAATCTAAGAACAACACTGTGGGATTCTTTAATCCATTTCAACTATTTGAAATCAGTCCCCCGTCTCTCAATCTCTCACACACTCTTTGCCTCATTTCTCACATCTCATTATCTAGTTAGGCCAGCACTTATGTCGCATTTCCAATGTATGGTATGCTTAAAAGTCCACTTTTTTTTGGTTGTTTACTAGCAAAAGTTGTAAAAAGTACCTGGTACTTGTTTTGGTCCCACCAAGGTTCCAAGCTAGAAAAGCTAATACTAAAAGTTAGATTTAAAACACATCAGACCACTGATTGGTCAGAGAGATTTGTCACAAGGGCAACACAGGACATCCTGCCCAATTTGAAATAGCCAAGCACACTTCAATAGCGGCAAAGATAATGTATTCACTCAGTACACAGAAAAAGGCAGCTTGCAAAACGTTGCCGGAGACTTGGGTGTACAATTGACGACATGAAGAGTTCTTCTGTTTACGCTGGTGATGCTACACAGATCATCTAAAAATCCCACTTACATATCGGGGTAATGGCTGCAGTAGAAAAACTAAAAACGGGTCAAAACACCTGATGTGCGAGTGGTGTTGAGCAGAGTCCCACCATGCAGTGGAAACATGGCATAAGAACCCAGACCAGCTGACCTGCTCACACTGTAGCACTAAAAATAACTTGATCCACTCCGTTTCATTCCAAAAGACCAGCGCCTGTGAGGTGTTTTGAATAACAATGGCTGTCCTCGCCAGTACTAATGTTGCATGCAGAGAAGCTCGCCATTATATCACTGATATATTATTATAGGCGATTATATTTGCCTAATTATGGATATGAGTTTTACTCTGGGCTTACGTCAGCAAAATAATCGTATACAAATGCATCTCGTTATGCACCGATGGTAATTCATTTTTATTATATGATCTAAAACTGCATCAGGGCATCACTACAAATTAGTCATGGGGACAAATGCCGTGCTTGCCTACATTTTCCAAGAGAACTGAGATGTAAAAGAGCATGCTTGTGTAACCTGTAGTTTGCTGCAGCATTGTTCTGATCGAACAGTCTTGCCAAGCAGCTCATTTAACAACTGTAGCGTGAAGTCCTTACTTAGCCTCAACAGATTCAATGAGGCAAATACCCTTTCATTCAGCTTGAAGTTCCCTTAACAAGTATGACAGGGGATCAACGTGTGTGTGTGTGTGTGTGTGTGTGTGTGTGTGTGTGTGTGTGTGTGTGTGTGTGTGTGTGTGTGTGTAGCAGTAAAGCTTTATTAAGGATGCAGCTCTGTGCTGTCAGACTGGGCTGTCTGATCGATTCAGCCTCTGCACATGTGCCTCTTTTGCACGCGCCAACACAAAGAATACACATGCAAACATACCAAAAGAAGGACATGTATATACACCCTAACACACAACGCATGATACTACTGGTACATGACCTGCATGCATTCGCGCATCAACCTCTCTGTCACTAGGCAAAGCTGGGATACAGCAGTCTGGGAGGGGGCAGAGGAGCTGCAGGAGGGGAGGGGGGAGGACATGAGGAGAGAGCAATCAAGAGGAAATAAAGGAGGGAGAGAGATAGAATAGAGGAGGGTAAAAGAGGGATGATATTGAGACAAAGAGGACCAAGACAAGCGGTGCTGTCGGGCATTACAGAAACAAGAGCAATGAAATCTAAGTGACAATGACAGACAGAGACATACCAGGAGCTGACAGACAGACCAACAGAGAGACAGACAGACAGACCAACAGAGACAGATACAGACAGAGTGAAAGGGACGTGTTGCACTAGTGGACAAAGAGGCAGATCTGGCCTCTAAACAGCTGCTGTTCTCTCCATTGGCGCATTTCCACTGCAGGGCCTCGCACGGCTTAGTACGGTATAGTTAGGCCTTGGTAGGCCAGGCTCACATTAAGCTGCGTTTCCATTACAGTTTAGGAACTGGGGTAGTAACTATAGTCACGCAGTGTAGGCGGAGCCGTGACGTCATGCGAAACACAAAAACAACACAGCCGTTAACTGTTAGCCCTCAGAGCTCACAGCTCCTCATATCTGTTCAGAAACTAGACAAAAATTAAACAAGTACAAACCACAGACTGCCTGTGTCATGGCGAATACAGTCGCTGGTTTATTTATGTCTGTATAGGCCGTTGTTGTGAGTGTGGACGGTCGGAGCATATACGGCGTTAGCTTAGCTGATCTCCATTCAGGAAACACGCATTTAAAAAAAAGGTTTTTCGCCTGCCGTCTGTCTGCAGACTTGTCAAAGCATTAATTCATGGTTTTTACTAACCGGTATCAGTATGTTGTTACTTCGGCATCATTTTGAAACGTGTATTACAATTAAATCACGGTCAAATATGTTCATTTTGTTGTAGTTGACAGCGATTCTCTCACTAGTTTAGCATACTCAGCCCGGTTGTTGGCCCGGAAAGAACCTCGATTTTGGAGAGCCAGAAAACTGTGAAAAAGTACCCGCTAGCCGGAACTACGCCTAATGGAAACGCAACCAAAAAATGGGCCGGGCACGACACGCTTAAACCGCGCTGTAGTGGAAATGCGCCATAACATTGCACCTCTGCTCCAAATTCCACAGGCTGCCCAGCCAATAGAGGCTGTGGCCTGAGTCAGCGCTTTTCACACACACAGCTGAGCCCCCTGCTCAATGCAGCCAGAGGATTGCACTGCTACGGCACATGCAGAGGGAGGGACATAAAGTAGTTATGGCTAAAAGTTGGAGAGATCCGCCTATTTTCTTTCTCCAGACTTCCAGCAAATCCTAAGCTTTGGTTTTCAATGTTGTTATTCTACTAGTTCTGATGCATTCAAGGTGATGCAAATGCAACCTCAAACAATGCAGCAAAGGATAGAAGTTAGTAAATGAGGGTTAAGGCAGAATAGCAGCATCATCTCGACAAACATAATACAAGTACTGAAGTAGGATGACTCACTAGAGATGTCCCGATCCCGATCCCCGGATCGGATCGGCCCCCGATACTGGGTTTTAAGGTGGATCGGGATCGGCAGATCCAATTAAATGTCATGGCCGATCCATAGTTAATATTTCCCATGATTCCATTGTTACGTTGTTTGTCGTTGTTGTTCTATTGCATCAGCCGCCATTATCGAGTTGGAAAAGTGGAACGGACACATATCGTTAGCTAGTTAAAATGTCTGCAGTTTGGCATCATTTTAAAATAACTACAAGTGAGTCGCCGACTGCGACATGCAAAGTCTGTGGTGTGGAAGTCTCACGAGGTGGTGCTAACAGGGTCTCCTACAACACCACAAACCTAATAAAACATCTTAAAAAGCACCACCCCGACGAACACGCCGCCTACTGTAAAGCGACAGCGTCTGCGACTGATGGACTCCATCAACAAACACTGCGGGACAGCTTGAAACGAAAGGCTTTACTTCCTCGAGACTCCGAGAGATTTCGCAAGATTACTGAGCTGATTGTGGAGTGCATAGCAGGGGACGACCAGCCAATTTTACTTGTGGAAAACTCCGGTTTTTGTGGTCTAATAAATTATTTGGGTGCCTGTCTATTTCTTAATGTATACGAAATTAAATGCTGTTTGCCAACACAAAAAGTGATATCGGAAATCGGTATCGGAAAACCGGTATCGGGAAATATCGGGATCGGATCGGAACCTATATGAAAATATCAGAATCGGATCGGAAGCTAAAAAATGAGATCGGGACATCCCTAATGGAAACATTCCAAAACAACAGCACAAGGCAATTCCCTATGGCAACAACAACAACAACGATACGTCCAAAAACATATAAAACATAAATTACTGAAATAAATAAATATAATGCAAGAATCGAGTGGTGCGGGAATGAGTCCTAAAACCCGCAAATGAGCTAACATTTTGCTACTTCCTGCTATCTAGTCAACAGTTTTTTGTTTTTTTCTACAACATAAAACAACAGTAGATACCCCAGTTGTGAATGTTTGAAGCTTCTATGCATTATTCAAGAGCTGACAAGTGACTAAATGAAACTAGTAAACGTCATCCAGCTACACATTAGCCGCCTTTAGCTTAGCGTTGGTGATGCTACGCTAGGGCTGTGCGATTATGGCAAAAATCATAATCACGATTATTTGGGTCAATAATTTATATCACGATTATTTTGACGATTATTCATTGACCATTTATTGAACTTTAAAACAAATAATATTTTACCAATAAACAAGATCAATAAATATGTTGGAGCGCACTTCCAAAACCATACTAAACATATATTAATATGATAAATAAAAATAAATTAAATCCAACATGTTGCAGTGCACTGTCACAACCTACTGAAAACTCCTTAACATATAGCCAACATTTTGGTAAAACATATTCAACATATTCCACTCAGTTAAACGTTGAAGGCTGGCCCACCGTCATGGTCCAGAAGTTACAGGAAATAAATGTTGAACTACAATTTAAGACCAAATAAAAATGTTTTGGCCACCATGGTCACACCATGCTGGTAGGGCTGCTCATGTCATCTCTTAAAGATTTTTTACAAGAAACACCAGCCTGTTGACATGGTCTGGTTTCAGAGATGAGCGCAGGCAGGTGACGATATTGCCACCTGTACTGAAGACCCTCTCTGAAGAGGAACTTGTGGCAGTGCTGCCACATATGACACAGGAAAACAAGAAAAGACTCTGAACCCTTTATTTGCCATTATATAAAAATAGTGGTGCTACAAAAGTATAAATTAGGCTTACTAATAAGACAACTCAGATCTGAAGCTACACAGGAATCTGCTGCAACAGTGCAATAAAAAAGACAAAATTAATAGAATCAAACCCATTTTTTGTTGCATTTTATTAGAGTATAAAAAGAAATGCCTTTAAAATAGGATGCAAGCAACACTAGTTTCTTAACCTGCATTGATAATAGACTATAATCAATTTAAACAGAACAGATCTTAATGTTTGAATTCTTATACCATTTTGTACAATAATTATCATGAATAAGTTCAAACAAACTAAAACTTACAGCTGATTAATAACGGTATCTAACTTGAGTTTTTATTATATCAAAAACCTGTTGAAATGCTACTGTTATTTTTACTGTCCCCAAAAAGCGCGTGGGCAGCCTCCAGGAATGCTTCTTTCACAACTTCGCCGTCTTTGAAAGACTTCATGTGTTTCTCAAGAACGTGACTTATCGTGTATAAGATGCTCTGGTAGCAGCCTAGCTCTTGTTGTTGGGCCTGGTGAAAATGGACTGCTGTGCGTTTAGCTGTCCTTTCAGGCCCCTCCCCTTTTGGGAGCGTAGGGCAGAATTAGGAGGGAATTCCATCTCGTAGCGTTTGTGCACTGTTTTGAAATGCCGCTCCTAAATTACCCTTCTTCGATAAAGCCACGCTCGCATTGTAGATGAGACAGATGGACTTTGAATTGGAATAGATACAAAAATAATCATCCTCCCACTCGGAGTGAAAATTATATATTTTGGGCTTTTTTGCTTCTGCCATAATTGCGGTCTTGTGTGTGTGCGGACTGTCACTACTGTTGACACGGATAACGTCAGCGAAATAGTGCCCACTGCCCACCAGCCACGCCCCGACACATGGGGTGAGGCCGGCCAATCACAAAGCTTTGATGCGTTCAAGTGCATTATTCTGGCACAGGAAGATTATGTTACAAGACATTAACGATAAAACAGAATATTGTTGTTCTATTTTTAGACATATCTCTCGATCGACTGGGAATCTCCCCGTGACCCTTCTTTTTAACTAGTTGCTGCACTTGTTCTGAAATCTTCGCTTGCGCTGAACACTCACAACACATGTCACTCCCACGTGGCCGAGTGGGCTTTTAGGGAGGGGCGAAAGTGCACCCAGCAAAATAATCGTATTTTGTCATTTATGCTGTTTTCCTAATCGTCGCAAGCCATAATCGTAATCGCGATTAAAATACGATTAATTGCACAGCCCTATGCTACGCCATGTGACTGTGTATGTAGGTTGTTTATAGCCTAACGGTAGATTTGTACTTCTGCCAGTGGCATTTACGCTTCAACATTTTTTTAAATTAGTATTAATATGAGGAGATTATCCTGCTGAACAAAACCTGTAAGTATCAAAATGGCTAGTTTGCTAGGTAATCCAAATGTATACAATATTCCAAAATCAAATGGAAAATGCCATTCGCTTTTTGTCGTTGGAGCCACTTGCAATGCCAACTTCCAGGTAGCCTACAAAATACGTAAGCCCTGCACCAATCTACAGCCAGCAAGCACACACCTAAAGTGAAAGATCCCCTGGCAACACCCCCCACAGAAGGGCTTAGCTAAACAGCCTCACTATTTCTCTGCATGTCAGAATCATCGTGTGAGAGAGAGTAACGCAAGGAAAACTCCAGAATAAAACAAATGGCCAGAGAAGATCCATTGCTGCAGTTTTCTTCTGTGTTATTTATGAACGTTTCGAGACTCCTGAGGGCCCCGGTTTGAAGAGCTGCTAATAGCTTTTATCCTGGGGGAGGCGGTGGGGGTCCGTCAGCAGGCACACTCCCATAGATTGCAGATAGATTTATAGGAGTAAGCACACTGAGCTGAATTTACATTGAGTTATATATATATTATATATGTTACTAGATACTCGTGAACACAGTTGGATCTTGAAACTGTATAGATGCCAAATTGTGTGTCTGGCTGCTGCCCAAAGTCTTAAATTCCCTAATCCCGAGATTTAACAGCAGTTAAACATCACGTTTTTTCTTTAAATTGGGTATGTTCCTTCCTTCCTTCCACATCAAAAGCACAAGACATACATTTCTGGTGAATATTTGATTATAATAGAATCCGTAGTATACATGAGACATTCATCAACACAACTATGTATCATCATTTTTGAAGTTTTGTGTTATGATGAAAAATAACAATGATGCTGCATTTGAAAGCGTTTCCTTGTGTTTTTCTCTGGAAACCTTTTTGAAGTCTGTGAAATATGAAGTACCTTTTACAAAGGGCGATGAGTAGGGCTGTCCCGAATACCATTTTTCCGGCTGCGGATATTCGGTAGTAATCAGCAGCGAATATTCGGATATTCTGCACGCTTCAACACGTGTATTTCGGTTTATTCACGGCATTAATTTTGTTATTCTACAGTATTGTTGTTTTATGGTCATTTGTTAATGTATATAACCCAATTTGTGTTCTTTGAAATTGAAAAGGATATTGTGTTTGTTACTTTCGTTGCAGTTTTATATGTCTTAAGTGTAATTTGGCTTGGCTTCCTATTTTTTAATGGACATGCTTTTATTTTGAAGGAGAGTTAGCGCTGTTGACAGGAAGTTGTTGTTGCTATGGAAACAACGTGACGGAGATTAACGGAGAAACGTCATATCTACATATAAAGACGGAGAAGGTAAACGATAAAGTGTATGGTTAAGTGTTAGCACCCCCCGAAGAGGCACAAGCTCTTACGTTGATATTGGAGATTTCAAGAAATTCAATTTGGCAGCCGCCAAAAAAAAACGAATAACGAAATTGAAACCCGAATAGTACTCCAACGAACGAATATTTGGATATTCGGGTACAGCCCTAGCGATGAGTACTTTAATACTTATGGCGACCATGTTAGCATAGCCTCTTTACACAACCAGCTGGTATGGAGCCATGTAAGCATTGATTTGAAGTTGTGTTTCTGGCAACCTGAAGTGTTTTAAGCCCCTTTCACACATGAACTGCACCCCTGAAATGATCCAGATATTACCAAGAGGAGCTGTGAGAACTAAAGTGTAATCCAAGACATTTTGTGCCAGCTTCTCGCTCTACCCAGGTGCCAAGTATTTGCAGTAAATGAGAACACTTCTGAAACAGACAATCTCCTAATTGTTACATGCTCGAAAGCGAAAATCAGAAAATGTGCAGAACTGATTCTCCCTCCTAACTACCTGTGGGGTTGTCATTACAAAGAACCCTTTTACTGTTACACATTGTCATTTAGATCCATTGTTATTAACACAATATTGATTATACCCGCTTTATAAGTATCCCTTTAATCTCCTGCTGTAATTACTATGGATTCCCTACAGTTTTCTGAAAAAAGAAAGGGAGTTGAGAGCACATTTCTGCCTTTACTTAAATTGGCTTTACCTTACATCTTGCTCAGAGGAAGTGGAAATGCATTCCACTTCATTGATACACTATCCAAATCTAGTGTGAATATGGGAAGAAACAACACTCAAGCACCATTGCAGTTGGTCAAAGAGTGGAGGGGAAACGCGGCCTTTTCAAACCAAGAAATTGCTTTGACTGTGGGGTTCATCTGTAAGTGTGTTTGTCATTAGAAGTTTTTCCTTGTACGATATGAGGGTCTAAGGACAGAGGGTGTCGTATTGTCATACTGATATTCTATACACACTGTGAAGACCACTGAGACAAATGTAACATTTGTGATATTGGGCTATATAAATAAACATTGATTGATTGATTGATTAGACTTGGCTGCGAGCTGAAAAGATCATCTGAGCTTAAGTGTCATGATAAGGTAAGAGTACCAACTTTTTGTCCTTCAATATGTACAGAACGAGACTCTTATAAATCATTAAAAGTGTTATAAATAGCACTTTAGTCACTTGGAATTTCCCAGACATGAAAGTCATGGTGCATGTTAATGCCAGAAGCTTGATATCCACTACAAGACCTGGAGTAAAAGCGCTGGCTAAATGGGGTTAAATGGGCTACAATAAGAAAATCATATCAGGATATTTTGGAACAAATATCTCGTAATCGATGTATAATGTGACAATAGTGAAGTGTTTCCCATTGATGCGTTCACAGAGTGTTTACACAATAATAATTTTGATAAATAACCAGTATTGTGTTCATATTAACCAAATAGGTAAAGGTGGGCAAACTGGTCAATACAGAACATTCCATCTGCAGCCTTTAAAGCAGAAGCCAACACTTCCAATAATACGATATCCAAAATGTAAGACAATATCTAATCTCATATAAAGATATCAATATATTTCCTAGTCCTAGGTTAGAGTAGCATAGATACAGATGAAAGTGTACACTTTATAAGTGATGATGAGTCATACAAATTCATAATTCAAGACACAACTTGTGCAAGAGCCTGTGGCTTGAACTTCATGCTCAAATAAGATCCACCTACAGAAGAACAGATTTAGAAAAGAAGCTGCGGTAGAAAAATACACTACATTACAATGAGCCAACCAAGCAGGTTCATTTTCATTTGGTCTTCAACGTTGGCGGAAGTGATGGACAAACAGCTGAGCAGAGAGGCACTGCAGGGGAGGACTAAGGTAGAAAGGAAAAAAGAGAGGGGAGGATGAAAGGAAGTGAAGGTGAAGAAAAAAGGAAAGGGGAGGGGGGAGAGGCCATTTGCAGTCAGGTCCCAAGGGTCATGCAAGGCTGGCTAATGACCTGGGCTACAGTGTGTCCTCTGGGACATGAAGAAAGGAAGCCAACCCTTCCCCTGCCACTTTGTGATGACACATCACAATTAGCAGCAGGCATTTCTCTGCATACAAAGCTCCCAGACAGATTGACTTCATGTTTTAAAGGCCATCTGTGAAATGCCCAGATGCTGCAAATGCCATGCGAAATTTCATATGCAAAATCCTAAAGGTCCAGGTAATCCGGGGATGCACCGACCTGTCCCTTAATAATCTTACTTTACCCACTGCTCCATGAGAACGTAAATGTTTTACAAAACAATGCATTGGTAGAAAGCTTTATTTTGCCGTTGGTATCTAGCATCTATGAGTTGTTTTACTGATTATAGTATAGTGTTGCAGCGATGATGAATTTGTGTAGGCTGACCCAAAAGTTAACATGTCAAGGGTTCCTTGACTAAAAGCAATGAATTGGATTTCTGAATATTGCAGAAAATAATATCTTAGGCAAACACACATTTATGGTATGTACTTCCACCAGTTAACACCACTTTTATGCTTTTTTAAGAATATGAATAAACGCAATTGGCAGATGTAAAATACTAACATTAAGCTATAGAGAAACTACACCGCATGGCTGTGCATGACCATCGCTAAGCTAAATGCGGCTAATGCTCGGCTTGATGAGGTTTAGTAGTCTCATTAAATCACTTATTAGCAAATGTTTACACAACCTTTAACCAGAGACCTTATTTCAGGTATCTAACCAGAAACACGCTCAAAGAAACCAGCTAACTTCTAGACGAGGGTAGTGCTTGTGGTAAGATGCCAACTCATTTCCGGGTTTTAGGACTAATTCCTGCACCACTCTATTCATGTGGAGTATGTCGTCTGTGGCTTTTCAGAGAGCTTCACAAAGATTGAGAGAAAGTAACCCTGATAATTGTCTGAGCTTCTAGGCTTTACATTGAAGGTTCGAGTTTGAAAGAGTTTTTTTATCTGGTTAAATGGGTTGAGCAAAATATGTAGTTGATTTGATTACAGGACAATGGCAAAGGCTTTGTGTGTGTCCTATGTGTGTGAAAGGATTGAAAGAGCATAGATGTTCAAATGAGCCAACGGACTGTATACAAGTTAGTGTGAAAGTGGATTCAACCTGCATGGAAACAAGCTAGTGACCTCACACCTTCCCAACAACTCCAATAAGTTGGACACAAGTGGGCCACAGAACACACAATGAGATACAGCTGTCCCACTTCCTGGTGTGACATCATGTACCCGCTGGGTCCGGACTAGCTCACAGAGTCCTTGTGGTTACTTCCTGTCCTCTGTGCCCAGACAGGAAACAGCAGAACAACAAGAGGGTTGACAAGGATGTCCTGATAGAAGTCCAGCCTGCACAGGATCTAACAGTCCCAAACTAATATTGACATTAGAATTGAATCAATCAATCAATCTTCTGCTGACTTGACACAGACTGCCAGTGATGCCAATATGTTTTTCCCTGCCATCTTTCACATTTAAGGATTGATTTATAAAATATGACATTCAAACTTTTGCATATTCTATTCTGTTTGCAGCTGCCTTTTATTAAATCAAACAACTATTCATATTTTGTACTACACTAACATTTCTGGATTTTATACCTATTTCAGCTTGTTTTAAATTTGAATTCTCTTGGCTTTTTAATAACTATTTTTAATTGTATTTAAAAGGTTTTTTCCACTATTTCTTAATGTTTTTGGAAAGCCCTTTGAATTGCCCTGTTGTGGAAATGTGCAATATAGATAAACGTGCCTTGCAATCTATCTAAATCAACTATTCTTACCAGCAGAATGTAAGTGGCTTCATGTCTTTATTAGAATCATAAACCCATTCCTGACAATAAAACAATGCTTCACAATCATTCCATTGTATCTTTAATATCCAGCATAGCTAAAAAAAAAATTGAAAAAATGTCCTGCCTGGTTTACCTCTGCCTAAACAGGGTTAATCAAACAGTGCAAGATGACTGACGTTTCTGCAGCTACCATCAGTTAGCTTACACTGATCTAAATGCATGTTTAGAACTGCACCGTCAGTATGCAGCCAGAGGTTTAACGTGCAAGCCTTGTACACGAGCCTTGTTAGTTCTTGGTGGGGTGAAATGGCCTCCGAGCAAAATTTAAAACCATGTGACAAAAAAATTCTTCTTTGGAATCAACACAACTCAAATTCTTATAGGTGCAGCGTAGCTCCTCTGGTCTGTTCAATTAAGGGGAATAACAGGGAGGGACTGTAGCCGGTGAACTATGAGATGGATTAGTTAGGCTAAAACACAATAAGAAGGTGTGTGTGTGTGTGTGTGTGTGTGTGTGTGTGTGTGTGTGTGTGTGTGTGTGTCTCTCCACTGTGAGCCGTGTGTGAGGCATGCTGCCAATGAAAGCCTTTCAGGGTGGAGCACCATCAGCTGCAGCTGAACAGCTGGCCACTGCAGGCTAACATTCAGTGTGGATTGAGAAAAGGTTAGGTGCCCTCCCCCCATGTTTGCCAACTGGGGGCTGGCATGGCTGCCCGCTTTCTACAGCTGCCCGGCAATCCATTTCCCCAAACAGGGAGGGGGATCAGGACAAAACAAAAAGCAGGAAATGAGGGAGAAATGTAGGAAAACAGTAGGGCTGAACGATTAATCGATTTTAAATCGAAATCGCGATTTTAAATGATGCGATTACCAAATCGCAAAGCCTGCGATTTTTTTTTTTTCTCCTTGTGTGTCAGTCATCCACACCCATCAGAAGTGCTGTGCTCCACATGTACCAGCCATTGTTAATCAATCAGAAGTGGCCCATGATAGAAGGTGATAGACAGATTGATCCAATCACCTGCCAAGTGCTTCTGAAAGTGCCTGCCCTTTCCAAATGGCTTCCAATGGAGCTTTAGATGCTTTGGTGAAACTAACCATCTGAGTCAGGTTAGTGACGCTCCATCACATGTTTCTATTACAGGGTGAATCTTAAACTGAAGCTTGACTTTAAAGCAACGGAAGTTTCATGTAAGTTTAGTTATTTCACTCGTAGCTCGGGCTGCTAGAGACGGGAGCATGTTGATGCGACCTTCCTAGCCGGAGATATGGCCGCATTTTACAATAAACTTCCGTTGGGTCGCTTAAAAACAAATATCGCAAAACGAATCGCAATATTTGTCAGAAAAATCGCAATTACATTTTTTTCCAAAATCGTGCAGCCCTAGAAAACAGGATATCTATGACAAATGGATGCAAACCTAAAATCCCTGAACACAGAAGACATCCAAAAAGCGGTCAGTTTGAAATCTGATTTAAAATAAATATTCATTGTTGGTGCAGAAATATTCTGAAACACTTAAATCCCGCCACATGACCATGGATCAAAAAGGAATCATGCTTATTAGGGGTGTAACGCTTCACAGCAGTCACGGTTCGGTACGGGTTCGGTACAACAAGAACAATTTTTTAAAAAGTCCCAAATGCATAATTCCAGGTTTGTTTTTTTATTTATTTTGAACAGTAGTGCAAGTTTCAGTTTGAAAATAAGGAACTCTGACATTTTGAGTAATTAACTTTATTTATTATATAAGGTTCAATAAGCTGTAAAACTAAAAAGAATGTCTTGAAAATATTACAAAAATAAATAAGATAATCTTTCAATCACAATCAATAAAAGCTGGGGTCCTCCACTATTGCATAAGGGTGCATAGCAGTTGAAATATATATGCCGTTACACCCCTAATGCTTATACATTCATTATTCACTTCCTGACTGACAATTGATTATTATTTATCATATTCTTCTTGGAGTGATGCTAAACCTTCCTATTCAAAAAGGGGCCCTGTGTTATATAGGTTTTTGTGCATGTAAATGGTCTGTAAATCCCTGTGTTCCCTCCATAGGGAGTTTCTCTGTATGAAACTCCTCCATTGGACTCCTTTGTTTACTTCTGTAACAGAGTGACATCACTACTTAACACTTGTGCTGTCATTGGCTAGCGCTCCAACACATTGCAACAAAATATAAATATGAACATAAAAACTAGCATTATATGTCCTATTTAACTTCATTAAGCCTCCATTGGCATTTGCAGTAAATAAAATACAGAAACATTACAAATGTAAACATCTGATCAAATTACAAAAAAGGAAGATGTTGACATAAGAGCTTGTAAGAGCTGGTGTAATTAATAGACATAGTAACTGCTGTGTGAGGAGTCGGGATACAGTGTACTTTCCCGTGTTCATTTCTCTTGGGGCTGCAGGTCATATAGGGGTCTCTATTTCAGCTGCAATGAGGTCACCAAACAAGAAGAAAAGCAAAACTCCAAAACAAATGTTCTTGCCTGGCACATGTACATTCTCAGGACGAAAGGAGAACATCGCTGAACCTTTGTCCTGGGTGTGCCGCTGTAGCAAAAAGGTACACAGGTAACATCGTTCCTGTCAGAACTGCAGCCTCTGAGCGGACGATAAAGGCAGATCACTCACAAGTGGAAGAGGTTTTAGGTTTCATGGGGCCCATCTTGAACTATTTTTCTGTGCGTAAGATCAAACTATGTTTTGAGCATGTGTTAACGCCATCCGTCTGATCCAATCTGTTCCTTATAGGCTGCAGTTGTCATGTGCACTCTCTGGCTCTGTTGTAAGTATAAACACGGGTCGGAGTGGTGGTATATCACTTCCTCAGCTAACATTTAGCTAGCAATTGCCCAAACACAAAAAAAGAAAGTGTTGCATGAAGCCAGATTTTTCTTTCACACACAAACAAGACAAGACCTCAGTTATACCATATTATTGTGGATAGGTGTGGTCTGCTACATTTGGACTGCATCATCAAAATGCTAAAACCACGCAACAGCAAGTCATTGCTTCCCTTACCGCCCAATGGACATCTACTACTGCTCTTATATCTGGTCATCTATGGCTTTCTGTTTTTGTAAAGTGATAAGGCACATAATATCCCAAAATGTGTTTACTGTGATAATGCATGATGATTCAAATCACATAAAACAAATATGAAAAGTGGTAACTGCGTTCCCATGTTCCAAAATGACCCCTTTAAACTGTTTTTCTTGAATGTATCTCAGTTAGCCCTGATAAAACATCCCTTGGGAGTTTATGCTTATAGTGGTTAATAACTTTGTCATGTTCTACTCAAAGAATAAGAGAGCAAAGCATATCTTGAATGGGACTCGTGAAAGATGTCTATAATACTCCTCGAGTGCTTCCAATTTATATCTACTCGCATATAATCTGGAAAAATATTTGGCCTTTCTATTTGAGACATACGGGAGTTTTTGGCCAACATTCAAATTGTGACACTTCAACATATCTCATATCACCAATCTTGCTCTTTCAATCAAAATGGACTAATGCAGTCAACCTTACAGTCTCTGGGGATGAAAGAGTCCGTTTCATTTCAATTTATATTATTGTAATAAGTTGGATAATGTTCATGTAAATCTCTCTAGAGTGGAACGCAATTACAGGCATCACCATGGGGCCTCATTGGGACCGTGACAGCTTGTACACATCTGCATGTTGTGTGTTGTGTCTGGCTGAGCTCCATCAGAGTTTATAGTGTCAACACAGGGAAATGTCTGGATGAAGGCACCACTTTGCAATCACAGGGCACCAGTTCTTTTAGCACCAGCATTGCTGATCAGCTTGGGACTAACAATTGAAGAAAAAACAGGATGCTCCAAAAGGAAACTAAATCCACCCACTTCCAGTATTTTACCAGCCAGAAGAGCTCCATTTAGCACAGAATAGGTTGTCCAGATGGTGGCTGGTGGGGTAAACCAACTGAGCAGCCGCAGCCAAACGCAACCACCATTTGACTGATTTAACTGCCATCCTGTCTGTCTCACACTGCCACTCTATAATAGGCCAAACTGCTGCCTGTTGAAGCGGTTTCACAAATAAAGAAATGATAGAACAGAAGATGACAGCAAATGAGCCAAACTGCTTCTTTACATTACACTTTTGTCTCCTACTGCCTGGCGTATCCTTCATTTGTCTCAATCCAGGGCAGTGGTTTGCTCCTGTGTTGCCTCACACTTCTTTCAGGGCTTTAAAAGACAAGCAGGCCAGCCAGGCATGCTCCGGCAGCTAGCTGGGCCTCTGCGCCAGATAAAAAAGGTGAGTTGTTCACATTCCTGCTTCATGCACAAACCAAACCCCCCCCCCATGTCACTCACACCAACATTTCAAACATTTTTGCAGAAAGAGAGGTCCTCCTGCCTGTTTTTATCTAACCTTCAGGAATGGGAAAGTTACAAAAACACTGCAATGGCAACAAAAGACCACTTTTTATTTCAATAATGACACACAGATAAGTATCAACAACATACACGCCCTTAAAAAAAAGGAAAACACACTGCTATGCAAAGTAGTTGAGAGAGGGTTGGTTCAATGACAGAAAGGCATCCACTTTATGTAAGAGTGTCTTTTTCGTAAGAATTAAATGGTAGCCTGGAGGATAAGACATCTTTATGAGACCTTTCCTGGATTGATATCAAACTCTGAGGGCCTGGTTAAGCTCTTCCTCACTACAGTTTGGTGTGCTTCTGTGTATGTGGATGCTGCTTGACAATGTGGTACCACCTTTCCCATGTGTTTATGGTCTCCTTTTTAATGGGTAACTTCAACATGCTGTCATGTGTCATTCCTGTATACAACATTTAATTAAACAAATGTCCTTGCTTTAGGGAGTGAGAAGGCCAACTGAGCCCCATTGCTACTATAAAAGGAATGTGATTGGGAAGGGAGGGCCACTGCACCAGCAATATTATGAGCCTATCATCTTACAAACAAAACAAAAAGACTGAATGCACGAGCCAAACAAAAGGAAATACAAAAAATAGGCTTGCTGCTTACCCCATTCCAAAAACTCCAGGATATTTTTCTCTCTTCTGAGTGGGGAGTTGTTGCACTCATCGTAGAGGCACACCAGGATATCCAGCAGTGTTTCCACACTCAGGCACTGGCCGACAGACTGAGCCGGGCCATCCAGGATCAGCTTCTCCAGCTTCTTCAAACGCACCTCTCCCGACATGATTATTCCGGGTTTTTAAAGTAATGAATGATGATGAAGGGAATGGGGAGGGGAAATTAGCAAACGGCCTAGCACAGAGTGGGCCTGTAAAGAAGTTCTTAAATGTATCCCGAAAATAATAAAACTTTTTAAGTTGGCCTGGGCTAAATCGGCGTTAAAACCGGCAAAGTCATGGTCTCCCTGTCAAGGTCCAGAATCTAAAATATGTAGCACGTCCCCATTTGATGAAAGCTATCCCCACAGGGCAAAAATAAGTAGTCACAGTTACAGACCCTGGCTGCCCCGGGCCGGCTGATTTGATCAAATCCCAACGTAAAGTGGCAGTTTTAAGGTCTTCTCTCGGTTAGAAATGGGAAAAGAATGGAGTCGACGCGGTTCAGCAGATCCCCCTGAGTTGTTGTGTTGGATATTTAGGATTCTCCATTCTTGCAGCGACCCAAAAATGCAAGGCAGATCTGCAATGCTACAAAGCCCCAGCGCCCCTCCTCTGCTCCAGGAATGGAAGGGCGACACAGGCTTAGTTAGCTGCTAGGCTAGCTATGTGGCTAGCCAGCGAGCTACCGTTAACGTTACTTTTCTTGCTTCTTAAATGCCATCGTTGCCCCTTTTCCCCCGGGAGTTGACATACAATATGCGCAGTGTTAACAGAGCCCTACTGAATGTATCCCCTTTCGACAGTGTAGTTGTTTTCCATCCAACTGGAAAATATTCCCTTGTTTTCACAACTCAGTGCTGGCAGATATGTTCTTTAAATCCCATTCTTCGTCCAAATGTCTCTTTAGTTTCTTCACAGTTCAACGCGACGGTTAGTTCAAGAGTTCCAACAGCCCGACAGTAAGTTAGCCGTCAAAAATGCGGGTCCCTTTTGAAGGTTACAGAGGAGCTCGTTTCACGTCAGGAGCAAAGCTGTAGTCTAGTCTTGCTTATTCCAAATACGGGACACAGCCTAAACTCCCCCTGTCCTTTCCTTTCCTTTGCCTTGCCTGCCTCCCCCGCCGGTCGGTCGCTTCTTGCCGTTTTAGCAGCCTGCTGCCAGAGACGTTCCACGGGAAAGACAACCAAGTAGAAAGCTCTAACCGTAACGTCGCACAGGATTGTGGGAAGTATTGCTCGTTTCTAAAATATGAATGAGCTACAAATGGACGCTAAGCTAGCGAAGCTGCTTTAACACAACTAAAAACACAACGTATTAGCCCTATAAAACACTTTACCTCTTTATTACTCGATGGAGAATGTGTTTATCTGCAATGCTATACGTTTCGAGACCGTGATGTGTGTCGTTTTTATGAAAAATGTCGATGTGGTCCAACTTTCACGCATGCGTAGAGCACCTTTCCCTCAAATCGGCCATCTTTGCAGTGCCATGGCTTCAATGCGTCCATTTCTTTACAGCTAGCAGCCTATCTTCTAATGTTGTAGCATCTCTGACTGCTGCTGCAGGCAAAAATCCCAGATCATCATGATGGCGCCCGTCACAGCATCTGCTGTGCGGAAGGGGTGGGGGTGTGGGATGGTGGTGGTTGGGTGGGGGCTGTCAATATTGTGAATGGAAACTGCGGGCTGTCTGTCATTCTGCTGGTGACGTGGTGTGGAGAGGACACATTTTCCTTCAGATCGGAATAACGATGACCGCTGTCCCTTTAAATTGCAAAAACAACGGTCATATTACTATGGCCAATAAACCTTTGCCTGTGTGTGTGTGTGTGTGTGTGTGTGTGTGTGTGTGTGTGTGTGTGTGTGTGTGTGTGTGTGTGTGTGTGTGTGTGTGTGTGTGTGTGTGTGTGTGTGTGTGTGTGTGTGGTGTGTGTGTGTGTGTGTGTGTGTGTGTGTGTGTGTGTGTGTGTGTGTGTGTGTGTGTGACTACATAGTGATGTTACTTTCATGTCATTTTAAATGTAAAAACTAAAATATGAACAACTGCAGTGTACAGTATGAAAAACACTAATAAAAATAAATTTCAAGAATACTTCTGCATGTATACATTACATCAGACCTGTGTGATTTACATTCCCAAAAAACTGTATTTGGAAAGAATAAACTCTTATCGCAGTTCTTATACATTGAATGCCTCTCTCAGTGTCAAAGGTGTGTCAAGTTTATCTCATGTTTTCTGCCCCTTGGACTGTTCTCACAGAAGACAGAAGCTTTAATGCTGAGAGCAAACTTTCAAACGATAAACAGACCTGAAGACATCTCACTTTTCATATGCACAGATCAATGCAATAGCACAGACTATCAATACATCTAACTATCTGCAAGTGGTTACCTATTTTCACCTGTCTGTTCTAATAAGCTGTTGAAGTAGCCATCATGTTCACATTAATACCTAACAATATATTGCATTACAATACTAAGTGCCTTGCCGTACGTAAACTATAATCAAAGTATCAAGTTAAAGGTCATTTTACATTTCTACTATCATCGTCCTTTTGTAGTGAGGTGCTTATCGCCACTCAAAGAACATCTATTAATGATTAACTGCCTGCATAGCAACTGCAGACATAGAGGGCTTTGTGCCACACAGCAACAAAGAGCGACATAAAATAAGACTTTTATATAAATCCATTTAAATGGATTCTTGCTGCAAGTCTGTGCAGTGCCAGGGAGAAAATCATGGCACAAAGAAGCTGTGATGAAATGAGTGCACATAAAACAACTAAGCATGCAAAGATGTGTCCAATGGAAGAGATGTTGATGATGACTGAGTTTAATTTGAAGCACACTGCTTTGGCATGACTGTTGACCCGAAATAGCCAAAGAACAGTTTTTATATGTGTAACCACTCTGAGATGGGAAATATTCTCAGTAAGCAACCACATTTATGACCCTTTTCTGTGTGTGGCACTGCTGAATTAGGTCAAGTTAATAGAGGGGAAAAGCATTCTAAAATAAAATCCAGACACATGATATCTATTATCTACTGTATTGTTTTTCATTGAGTTTAATTCCAATATTAATATAAATAAGCGCATGTCCTTTTGCGTAACATAATAACTATTCAATTTTCTTTTGTTTGATTTCATCAATTTTTTGTATCTCTCTGTGTCTTTAGGATATCTTTACTGATACTGTTTTTATTCAGTTTTCATAGTGCACTTAATGAATTGTTGCCATGTTAATCACCCTGAGTGGGATTAATAGTTAACCACACTTGTCGTTATAGAGTCTGTTATCACTCTTTTGGTATTTAAATAAATAGATATAGGTGTGGTGACCATTTTGTTGTTGAATTATTGATGCATTATCTTAACCCTCCTGTTGTCTTCAGGTCAAATCTGACCGATTACAATCATAACTTTTTAGTTTTACATTTGATTGCATTAAGGATTTATGATATACTTCACACTAGACATTTGAACATATACAATTGCTGATCACCACTTTCATTGCATTTTGGATGATTTAGTCAACTTTGTAACACCCATAGTGTTCGCGGTCATGCAGTTTTTCATGTATACCAGTAGTCTGATACAATATTTACAGTTTGAAAGGGTGTTAAATGAAATTTGGTGATGATTAATGGTTTTTGTGTTAATGTAATAGCAGTTAAAACAGAACCGGTCAAATTTGACCGCGAACACCAAAGTAAGGGGGGGGAACGAAGACAATAGGAGGGTTAATATTGCTCAAATGTTACTTGTTTGTTTACTACAGTATATATGTAAACCTCTGGGTATCAAGAGATCAATTAATTATTTAATTTTTTTCTAAAATACTACATCATGATTTAGACTTCATTCTTTAGAGTGATTAAAGGCATCAAATAACATTTTTATTATAATAAAATTATAATGTAGCAGGAAATTGAAATACACAAGTCTACTTTGACAACAGGTAGCCACACATTCTTTTATTTTCTTAACATGTTATATAATTATGATTTAATAAAAAATATATGTATTTATTTGTATGGCTTTCATGCCAAAGGTGTTATTATAAAGGTGAATACATAAAATAAAACACAGTTGGGCGAAATTACACCATGGATACCGTTTTAGTGGAGTTATTTTAATTTAATTGTATTTATTTTAGTAATGTATTTAGTTATTTATTTAGTTATTGTGTCTCCACGGCCAAGCTTCTCATTGTCACTAGAGCGCCCTCTGCTGTACAAACAGCCTCCCTACAACTGTTAATGTGTGTGTCCGGTAATGCAGCTTTCAGCGTGTTCACAGTACAGTTTCATTAGTGATAAATCATTTCCCGTGTAGATATTCATATGTTCCTACTACTAACACACTGACTTTCTTTCTATTAACTTTGTGTTTTTAAAGTCATATAACTGAATGTTTCAGGGTTATATTGGCTGCATCATGTTCATTACCTGCACACTAACAGTCGCCCCTATGTCGATTAATTAAAAGTTAATGGAAATATTTATTGTTAGTCCTATCTAATCATGTCTGATCCCATTTGCTGGAGTCTGCCCTGGGATTACAGCCTCAGACTGCGCGCTGATTGGCTGCCGGGAGCTGTGTGAAATGCAATCAGACTGCCCTGTATCTGTCTAGAGGCCATTGAGCAATAATTGTATTGTCCCTGCACAGGTCTAGCGCTTTCCCTCTGACAGACACAGCGATGATGATTGTCTGACAGCTCCACGGAGGCATCCAGACTGAAACAGAGCCTGTGTGGGCCATTAAGGCGCATGTCTTCAAATATTTGGTAATAAGATAAAGCAGGCAATAGTAGATCAGGAAGTGGGTGACAATGCATCCACGTGAATAATGAGGAATTTGCGCTGACCACCAACACAAGTTCAATATTGACTTTTTGCTGCAGCTGTGCCTCCTTGTTCCCATGGAGACACGGCGTGGGATGCTGATATATAACGTAAACAGAAACACAACCAAAGTCTTCCTCTCTGTAATATTAAAAGCTACAAACAGCAGTTTTTTCGCCAGCAAGGGGATTTCATGTTTCACAAATGGAAGGGAATGACCTATACATCGGAATGCTTTTGAATGCAAATGCTTGGATGTTAATTAACACCTGAGTTGTGGATTGTAGGAGCTTGTTGGCCTTTGATTGAAAATAAATGACACCTCTGAGCATCAGATGGAGCTTTGAACTGGGCAACTTGTCTTTGATTGGCATGGGAAGGAAGAAAGACTGAGAAATATCACACAAAGGGATCTTAATTTCCCGAATTAGGGCTTGTAATGTGAGGCAGAGGGGACTCATAGGGTTCCCATTGGGAACAGTCAAGCACTTAGACTTGGCCCTTGGCTGGACTGGACAATGGATGCAGTGATTTACATGTCTGCACTGAGCATACTGACATCAGGGCATCTAAGGCTGCAGATATGATTTAACTGTGTGTTGTGGAGTTTACTGTTCCTATTCAAACTCCTCTAACATGCATTTAAATCATAACAAAAATAAATGTATATATTTGTTGTCTTTTTTCATTCTTCCTTAGTTGAAAAACACTCATTTGGTCTTTAAAAATTACATTACAGTGTGGAACTGAGGCATTATTTAATAATGGACTAATATATCCACAATAGATTTCATAACACATTTGGTCATTGTTGTTTTGTTTTGCTTTTTAAAGTTTTGTTTGTTGACATCTTACCATGACAGGTAGGCTGTAAGACTAACTGACACATTAAGAGTATTTCCTTATAATAAAAAATACTATAATATACATAAAAATGATTATACTACCTATACACAATTGCAAATTGCCATTGCACAATTTATTTATTAATGAAATCTTGCAAAAAGTGAATGCAAAAAAAAGAATTATTGCCACGTCAATATGCAATAAAAAGATAATGAATTATTTAAAAAAGCAAATACAACCAATCATAAGTATCATTATGACTTCATTAACAAAGCATTATACTACATATGTGCTATTGCAAATTGCCCTTCATTTATGTATTTAATCTGGCAAAAATCTGCAAAATTTGCGAAAGGGAAAATCACGACATAATGCAATAAATTGGAAATTAATTAATTAAAGTAAATGCAACAACACCAAGATAATAACTAGACTAATTATTATAAATATGTAATCATGTTATTAGACATACTAAAGAATTGCATTTGCACTCATGCAATTGGATTTTTTATTTTTAAAAAGTTTTTTTTAATGTGAACTACTGCATCCTGTGAGTGTTCCCTGCATGCATTGCGTCACGCAGTATCAGCTGCACTTATTAATAATTTGTCTTGTGTGTAAACTGCAGGCAGGAGCTGGCTGCAGAGGGTCTGGCAGTCATCTGTCATGTGCTCTTCCTGTGTGCTCCTTCAGTCTGTCTGACATCTCTGAGCAAACACAGGCCAATACACAACCGCAGGCCGCAGCTCTGCAGCCAGGGAGAGCAGCCCTCTTCTAATGTTTGTGTGACAAAAAAGGCAAGGCAAATCCTCGCAATGGAATCAGATAATCACCAACCTGTGAAGAGCCTGCCCCAATCCACATCCGAGCCGGCCCCCCAGCCCCTGGATTAACTGTCTGTTTGGCTAATAATTTTAATCTGCTGGAGAGGGCCAAGAATGGGTGACAGGGCTCGGAATAAACATCTAATCCTCTCGTCCCCCTCCCCTCCCTCTGAGCTCTGCACCACTTCCTCCTCGACCCCCTTGTTATACACGTGTGCCATGATGAACACACCGGATGGCCTGCTGTGGTTTTTTAGATCTTAGTCCACCTTTTTGCTGGACAAAATTGCATCCCAGCCACCCAGACAGAAATAAGGCCGCTGTGTGACAGACTGTTGCCAGACTGACATCGTCCAGAGGAATGTACACGTCAGAGTGTGGGGTGTGTGTAGACAAGGGTGCTACTGAGGAGGGGGCACTACAGGTTCACAGGGTCAAGGGATGTCTGTCTGGGACGCATGTGTAGCAGCCTGTAACACTTCAGAGCGGACAAGCATCTTAAAACTGGGAATAATTCAAAAATAATTTAGCAATTTCTTTGACTAATTGGACACCAAACCATACAAAGATAAGTCCCTTTGGTTATTGGACATGTGGGAGGTTTTAATCCTCAGTTATATTTTGTGTTGACAATAAATAATATACATTGCACAACACTGTGTTGAATAAAGACATTATTGGTAATACATTCTTAAATATTCCTAAAGCTAAATTCACTTGACAGTCTCATTTTATAAAAGATAGCCACTATTTGTTGACTTGTTTCCAGAAATGGTCTGTAACATTACCACATTAGGATTTGTTACAGAGCTTTATATCTGTATTGAACACATGCTAGGATTTTGGGAGATTATTACAGACATATGAACATATTAGAGATTTTAAAATTCCTTTAGGGTTAGTTTATTTCTTAGTTATTATATATTTTGTGTCTTTTATTTAGTTTGTTGTTATTATTTGAATGTTCCGAGAGTAAGGTGGCGTGTTGTTGTATTGGAGGATTATGTTGTTTTTAATTTATTTATAAAATTCCTTGGTGTTGTGTACTTTTCCAGTACTGGTTATGTAGCCACACAAGTGAATAAAGTGTTTAAACTTAACATATCCATGCCAAATGAACGCATTGATGCTAGTGTTCTTGTCCATACATCCTGCAAGTGCATTTTTACCATAATAATAAAAACTTTGTGACACATTTTGCTTTTCAAAATAAAGTTAAACTAGTATATACAAGTGCACATGCAATGTGTTATTTGTCTGTCTGTTTTCCACAATCATGTTTCATCTAAAATATTATTTACATCCTCACTGACATCAAATGCAACACAGACTACCGACATCAAGCATCCAGTTTTAGTGGAACTATGATGAAATTACACCTCCGCTATACGGATGGCACTCGAGTCTAATTGTTGCTGTTTGAAGTATGGCCACTTAGATATCCTGTTTAGGATGGGGCTGTATTGTCGCACCTTTGTTCTGATAAGGGTCCCTGCCCCCATTGACAAAGTGCGAACGACTGGGAGGGCCGCTCCGATATAAGAGGCCACAGGAGTGTCAGAGGCACACTGTCTGACTCTGGGTGACTTGTGCTACTGTGCTGCTGCTGCTGCTGTTTATCACACTGAAGAACGTTTTCACTCATGGATTTCCTCCGCGCTTGTGTTCTTTGCACCGCTCTCTTCGGGCTCTCCCAGGCTTTTACGCACCAGGATATGAAGGACGCGCTGCTGCAGAAACTTGGCTTGGATGAAGTTCCTAAAATCCATAAAAGGGATTTGGAGAATCTGGTTATTCCGGCGCATATCAGAAATAAGTACACGACTATGCTGAAGATGCACCACAGCAGGAGACGCAGATCTCTGCCCAGCCTAGCTGGCATCCTGAGGGGAATCCCTGGCAATGCTGGTAAGAAGTTTTACCATTCAAAAATACTTCACATGTGATATGTATGAATGTGTATAAAAAAGCTTTGACAATAGTTAAAACATTTACTTCCGTGCGTAATAGCGAGCCAGCATTATTTTACGCACCAAGCTCCCTTTACCAAATATTACTTTTAAGCCACTTGAGTGGAAGTATCAACTTTAACACTTACAATGTTTTTTGTTTTAGATATTTCTGGGGAGTATGTGTATTCTGACACCACTCGGCAAAGCATTATGTTCGACATGGAGTCGAGGATTCCGGATAACAGCGAGGTGACCATGGCTGAGCTGAAGCTCTACCAGCGGGCCTCTTACCATAAACGCTTCGCGGTGGAGAGGAAGAACCACCGGCCCGTCAACAACGCCCGGGTCAGCATCTACTGGGTGGAGGTGCTGCCCAACGGATCCAACCGGACGTCGCTGGTAGACTCACGGTAAGGGGTCATTTCTCTCACCGTGACGTGTAGAGCAATCCGTCTCTCAGTGGGTTATCTTAATAATAATTCAATTGTATCATTTAATTAATCGCCCTTATCTGTCGTGTTCACAGGTTGATCCCCATTCACGAGACAGGCTGGAAGAGCTTTGATGTGACGCAGGCGGTGCACTATTGGTCCAAGATTCAACAGAAAACACCTATGTACCTGGAGGTGTGGATCGAGGGCGAGAGACCTGGCAGCTACGCGGCAGAGATGGCCAAGAGTGTTCGCTTTACCACCCAGGAGCAGACGGACAACACCTTGGGGAAGCCCGAGCTCATCCTCTACACACTGAACCTCGAAGAATACGGGTAAGGGCGCGAGCTTTTGATATACAGGATATTGTGTCAGTGTGACAATTAGCCCATATCCTTCATCTTTACCTGTCAACATTTGCATTAGCGGATTTGTCGTGGTGTGTCAAAGGGGCGTCAGTTTACTCATTCTCAGGGTTTTGAGAAATATTTGTAACTATTTTGGGTAATTTAAATATATTTTATATATTTTTAATAGGTTTATGTCATCACCTATACAACAGAGTAAAGTTCCTTTCATGTGAAAACCTACTTCCAAATAAAATAGCAACATTTTATTTATTTAATCTTTAGCTATACATCGAAAATTACTTACCAAGAAAATACAAAAAATCGCCTTATTTGAAGTGTATTCACATATTAGTAGGCCTACTTTAAATCGGTTGAAAGAAACACCATTATCAGTTAGTCGCAGGCAGCAGGGGTGTAGCTAAGACATTCAGGGCCTCCTGAAAAAAAGAAAACTTGGGACTTGTGATCTAACTTTCTTTGTCTTTTCTTCCTCAGTTCTCGCGGTGACTGCGACATGAACCAAAACAAAGACTCCTGCTGCAGGGATAAGTACTTCATCAACTTCCGCGCCCTCACCTGGACGCAGTATTGGATCATCGAGCCGGCGGGTTACCAAGCCTTCAGGTGCACCGGGGGCTGCAAACAACCCAAACGCAACTACGGCTACGGGGAGAGGCGGTGCACAGCGTCAGATAGCGCCCCGTTACCCATCATGTACCTGGTGAAGAAGGGCGACTACACTGAGATAGAAGTGGCCGAGTTCCCCAACATGATCGTGGAGAAGTGTGCCTGCGCCATGGACAATGTCTCCGTAGTATGATGTCACGGAAAACAGTTGTAGTACTCCTATAAACACAGACTGCTGGGAATAGGATTATTATAGTGTTTTTCTTCATCAGGGTGTTGATGTATTTAATGGTTTCTAACAACACGTCTAGTACTTTCTATTTAAATGGACATTAAATGGGAGTTTCACACACAACAGGCAGTCCCGCTGCCATTTAAACCCTCCCATTCCACAAGCACTTTTATATATTTTGTACATTTTTATATCTTTTTTATTCAAATTTGTATGAGAATTTGTGTGGAATCTGCCAGCAATCCATCCAATTCTGTCTGATGCGTTATATTTTCAAGCTGTACATAATATGGATGAGTTTATGTTTGGAAAAATAAAATATTTTCTTTCACATTCCGCTCTTCCTCCTCTTCCCTGCTGTCGGCTGTCTGGGCCCATTCACATTCATGAACACATTCACATGCAGTTACATACAGCCTGCCCCTGCCACCTCTTCATTTACACTTATAGGAAATTGTGGAGCAGAGCAAATCATTTGCCTAATGACTTATAACATTTGCTTCACTGAGGGCACACTGTTGTTGACAAACCCACTTGTAATGCTTTATTTGCTGTGGGAAAGAGGTACACGGCCACATACAGAGAAATATGAAGTCAATTCGCATTAAACTAGAGTGGGGTGTTTACATCAGGCTTAGACCGGGCCAAACGTTGCTAATCAGGGCCAATACCTAACGCACTGTTTGCCGTCTGAGTGGGGGGTCTTGTCATTCACTAATATGCTGCTAATGGAGATAAACATGCGGCCCTGCCAAAGACAAGCAGCTGTCTGTCTGGGAGGGAAGTACCTCCAGCAACACCAGGAAGCGTAGAAGAGACACAGGTGGTGCT
Source organism: Gymnodraco acuticeps (assembly GCF_902827175.1). Taxonomy (NCBI): domain Eukaryota; kingdom Metazoa; phylum Chordata; class Actinopteri; order Perciformes; family Bathydraconidae; genus Gymnodraco; species Gymnodraco acuticeps. Next base: position 7,375,456 of record NW_022990590.1, read on the forward strand.
GTGAAGAAGGGGCGTCACACTTATTGCTGCTCTTAACAAAATGATTCACCCCCTTTGAACGTTTTTACAACATGAATTCAAAGCAGATCGAACATACTTTTTGACACTGATCAACAAAAAAGCAACTAATCTTACCTGCAGTGCTATTTATCAATTTAGATTGTTTGGGTTTGAGCTGTAGAGGGTTGAGATATCGGCCGTAAAGATTTCCCCTCAATACAATGGAAATATGGCAGTTAGCGGGTGGTGCTCAAAGCGCCAACAATATACATTTAAAATACTAGAAATGATTAGGGGAGAGTGGGGTAAGTTGAGCCAATGTTTAATTATGCTGTCCTCTAAGCAAGGAGAAATGACACATAGTAAAAATGAAAACACACACCTATAATTCAGGATGTCTCCTATCAATGGCAATGATAATAATTAATATTTGATCAAGGGCAGTGAAAATATTACTTCTTTAAAAAAAAAAGTCTTGTGGCTCAACTTGCCCCAGTGTAGGGGTAAGTTGATCCAGGTCAGGGGGTAAATTGAACCACTGTTCAAACCTGGGCATACCTACAACACATCTTAAAGGTAACTATAAACAATAAATAACAAACCAAATACAAGCTTAGTTTTTCAAATATTTTTAATATAAATTTCGATTGAATTGATTGATTTTTTTTTAACATGTTCAAAGGAAAAGTAATCATACAAATGTTGATACAACTTCATACATCTTACCAATCAAACACAGGGTAAATTCAACTTTAAATGTAGCCTACAATGAGCTCTTATTATCAACTTGGCCTACTTTCATTCATTTCTCCATTGAAAAACTGGCTCAACTTACCCCAAGACCCATGGTTCACTTTACCCCATAGCCACCATTTTAGAAAAAATAGCCTAGCATTAAAATTCAGAGTCATCTTTAGCTTAATGATTCACATGGTTTAATACGCTGCCAACACATCAACATATACAATATGTGTTTAAACCTGGATACTTTTTTTTTACATAACAGCCGATATTGCTGACATCTAGAAAATTGACTTTGACAAGCAAAAAACTTTTTTTGTAAAAATGTTTACTTACCAGACCACAATGAGCATCTCTTTTTCACAGGCAATGAGAAATGGGTGGAGCTTGCATAATTTCTGGTCACTTGATTACAACTATTAGGCGTTGCCTGGTTACAGGGGGTGGTTCAATTTACCCACTGGCTCAATTTACCCCCTTCTCCCCTACCCAGTACTCAAAATAATCCACAGACCATGTTGGAAGTAGTTTTATGAAGGAACTACTTTATTCTACCAACTACGCCCATCAACCATATCACTGCGCAGAAGAAAGTGTTCTTTTACCAAGCTAGCTGGCATTACTGATTATTGTAGAGGAATTTTTTACATTTGTACATTTAAATCGTACCTGAAGTGCTATCAATTTAGTGTGATTTGGTGCAGGTAGTTTGTGTTAAGATATTGGCCGTAAAAAAAGTCTTGTCTCCAATATAATGAAGCTAAATGGCACCGACCTTTTGGTGCTCAAAGCGGCAAAAATATACATTTTACACGCGGCTACAGCAATGTCTCTACAGAAACCATGACCCAATTTACTTCCACAGATCATGTTGGAAGTAGTATGTCGAAACCATTTTTTTCCTACCAAACTAAGCATGTCAACCGTATCACTGCGCTGAAGAAAGCTTCTATCTAATCACCTAGCTAGCTACAGCTCAGCCGGAGAGGACTTTATTAATGTTTACATCTCGTTTTTAGAAGCCTCACACTTAAGGGTAGGAGCATGATTCCTTCTGCGCTGTAATATAGTTGGTTGTTGTAGTTTGGTAGAAAGAAAGTAGCTCCTATAAAACTACTCAACCAGGTGTGTGGTATGGCTAATCTTATGGGTCATGATCTCTCAAAAGAGACATAGAGTTTTTCAAATGTATTTTATTTTTGTGATTTATTTGAGCACCAAATGCCATCTAGTTCCATAATAGTAGAAAGGAGTCTGATATCTCTGACACTCTGCAACTCAGACAAGAACAGTCTAGATCAGGGGTGTAAACGTTTTTTCAATGAGGGCCACATATAGAAAAACACACAAAGAGCTGGGCCGCTAGCTAGAAGTGAGGTATATTGCCATACGTTAAGTTTGATACTTGAATATGCTTTGAGAAAACAAACAGTCACAGCTTTACATGGGTTTCATTTATTTTATAACATAAAGATTTGGCAGCTCATTCTTTAAAAAAGGAGCCTCAGATTGCTTATAATAAGGGGAAATATGAAGGGTATATTTCAAGCTATCATGCAAATAAGTTGTTGGGCTTTTTCTATCAACCAAGATTAGTTAGAAAATGTTTTCAACTTGAATTTACTGAAATCATTTGAAAAGTGGGCTTATTAACACATGAATGCTACTATGTAATATTATGATTAGATACAGAATATTTAAGAAGTAGGCCTACAATATAAGAAAAGCATACGTTTTGAATTTGCTGAGGGCCAATACAAAATGGACAACGTTCTGTAGTTTGCCCCCGTTTGGACATTTTCGGTTTTGAATTTTGTGAATCTGTGAATCTGCCCTGAACAGGCCCTGCCCTGAAGGATCATGAGCTTCAGAGGCTAAACTTCTAGAGACAGACGACAACAGTAGTCATGATGCTTTACCGGGACAGTGACAAAGAGAGAGTCACTCTAAAACAAAAGTCTACAGACAGTCTAGCAGCTCAGTGGGGCTGTAGCTAACACAACTTTTAGCTTAAATGCTAACATCAGCCTGGATGTTTATCAGGTGTATATGTTTGCCCTCTTAGTTTAGCATGTTAGCATGCAAACATTTGCGAATTAGCATCAAGCACAATGTCATTGGTTAAGGAACCAGATACAAATTGACCTGATGATGAAGCCGGTCAAAGATAAGAGGTTCAAACTATAACAATGTATCCTCTGGGGACCATGAATGTCCAAACCAAAGTTCATACAAAAACCAAAAGTGGTCAACATCTTTAAAAAAAAACTAAAAGAGGCTGAGTAAAAGTAAAAGACACCAAGGTCATTACATTATCCAGTAGAACAGGAGTGCTGAACTTTTTTCTTACCAAGGTTGTCAAGATATTTTAAGCTGAACCACACATTTTATCCTCATGATTGCGCTATAAGAAGGCATTGGGCTTCATTCTCTGGGTACATTCAATGTCAAAATCTCATGGTAATCCATCCAGTACTTGTTGTGATATTTTGGTCTATAGCAAAGTAGTGGACTTACCAATATTGACCTTCCATCTCATAAGTCTGAAAAATGAATGCAGTAAAAAGGACAATTTGTTAACTGCATGAAACCTGCATTCGTGACACGTTTTCATCTGAGCATAGCAGCGGCTTAACATTGCTTAAGGGCAACATTAAATCGTCAACTCGACAAGATTGTTGACATTTCACACATATTTGGGGCTGTAGTTTCTGCGAGAGGTGCATACACTAAGTGGTGGAATGTAATGAAGCACATTACTCAAGTACCTTAGTTAAAAAGGTACTTTACCCATACTTGCCAACCCTCCCGATTTTCGCGGGAGACTCCCGATTTCATTGCCCTCTCCCGGTTTCCTCCCGGGGTCATATTTCTCCCGCATTTCTGACCAAATCAGATTTAGTCAGGACTGTTTCCACTCGGACTACAGCTACAGCATTGTTTGGTTTCCATGATAGCGCGTCTCTTTAGCAGCGCGCGCAACTGAAAGTCTGAGAGGGTGAGGAAGATAGTCACAGAAAACAGAACAAGAATGGACAACTCGACCCTCTGCTCACTCCTTTCCTGTAAAATACAGGTCCAGCCCACACATATGCTCCATCAAGGATGGTGCTACAGGCCGCAAGGCAGTGCACTTACATCTACAATAAGCATGTTATTGCCCCCCGCGGTGGTTTTGAAATCCTCCCGATTTCTGAGGTCTCAAGGTTGGCAAGTATGACTTTACCTGGGTATTTTCATTGTATGCTACTTTATACTTCTACTCTATTACATTTCAAAAGCCTGTATTGTATTTTTTACATCACTACCTTTGCCAGCTTTAGTTACATTACAGATTCTGATTATTAGCTAATACAAAATGTATATTAACTAATGAATAAACATTTTAGTTTAGGATATCCAACAGCAGTATATAGTTATTAAAATGACACCTTACCAGCTGTGATGAACATATGAATGCATCAATAATCATAATCCAGTCATTTATTAGGATTCCAAAGTGGGCAAATAAGCCTACATAGAGTACCAAATGTTTGCACTTACCTAAGTGAAATGTAAATGGTTTTTTTAAATACTTTTAGTTGCAATAGAGAACTTTTACAATTTGGTATTGTCACTTTAAATTACATAGTTCTTCTTCCCCATCTACTAAATACATGCAAACTCAATTCAAAGTATTTTTTAATTATTACATTACATTTAGCTGACGCTTTTATCCAAAGCGACTTACAATAAGTGCATTCGACCAACAAAATACAACTTGAAGAAAACAGAATCATATAAGTACATCAGGTTTCATAGAGCCAAAAAATGTCAAGTGCTACTCAACTGGCTTTAGGTAAGCCAGTCCTTTATTAGTATATAAGTGCTTTGTTAGTTCTATTGCTCGAAGTGGAGTCGAAAGAGATGAGTTTTCAGTCTCTAATTAGTTTAAATCTGTGTTTATTCTGTTTATCGGCTTTACAAACAGCTACATGAAATGAAACCTGTAATCTTCTGAGGGAGTTAAATGTGTTTTAGTGTAACAAACCACACCGTCATATACCAGCTTCTTAAACTTTAATAGAGTTGAGACAAATAAAAAAAAAATAGTCCCAAATTCTTTTAACACAAATATCAAAAAACCGTAAGATAGAAAAGACAACAAATCTGAAAAATGTCCCAAAGCTTTTACATTGTGGGTTTAATAATAAAAGACCCGATATACAACCTGCAACATAAAGCGATAAAAATATAGTGTCTGTCGTGTTATACTGTAAACTCAAAGCTTGCATTCTGCTAGATTTTATGTATCAAGTACAATAAAAGGAGCAAAAACTCTCCACACATTTAAATTTAGCGAACAATTCATCACACCGCAGTTATTTAGGCAAACTAACACTTTTGTTATCACAATACAGTTATTACTCCAAGCCCATTAATGAACATTCGTGCATGGTTGAGATGTTTGTTAATAACACCGGGAGGTAAACATTAGAAACACAGATCAGGTTTTCCAGTTCTCACGTTGCAGGGTCAGGCAGGGCGTCCTCTGCCAGGGAAAATGTGCCGGGACATTTTATGAGCTGTTGGATGAGGAGCTGCCATTATTGCGGGGGGCCACAGTCACTGAGACAAACCTAAATTCAAAAAATAATGCCTTTAAGTTGAAAAACGTCTTCCCTTTCCATCATGGTGGTGTTGTCATGGTGCAGCCCTTTAGGTTTGCTGGTGAAAGTGAGTAACCCTGCCTGCTTTTCACTCCATTTGTGCTGAACTCTCAGAAACATGTTAAATAGTGGTGTCGTTTGAATCATAAATTGTGGTTCTGATTTGGAATTAGTTGATCAGTGCTAGCTGTTTTTCAGAAGTCTACTGCACTAAAGGACCCTTTGATAAACCTGAGAATCAAGGGCTCTATTTCCTAAGAATAAATACTTTTAAACACAAATTTAAAAAGAGAAATGTTGTACAAAATGGCTTACTTAGATCCTTAAAATGGCTTGGCCGAAACAATGTACATTAGAATAGCTACATGGTATCAAAGACACACTTGAAGGGAATACTTTGCTAATGAGGCGTAACTGGAGGCGTGTCCTTCCTGTTTGAAGTAACAAACTAGGACTCCGCCCACTCAAAGGTCTTTTACACACCTTTGAACTGAATCAAAAGTCAATAGCCAGGAAGAATGTAAAAAAAGCCAACGAGTTGTTTATTGTAGATCTATGGAGTTTAGGTTACAAGGTTTGATACTGGGAACAAAAGACAAGTCATCTGTTACTTCAGTTGAACTGATTGACAGTGGACTAACAATATATGCAGCTACCATGCTTCTCTCTAATAAGCCAAGGTTCCTTCTCATACAAACTACGCAAAAAAAAAAATTATATTTACAATTTGTAATAAAAAAGCAAAACAAATAAAAATCACAGCACAGATAAAAATACACAACCCTGAAAAAAAAACAACCTTTATCAACATCTGCCGGGCTAGCCAAATGTTTCTGGTTCCTGATATTACAAACAGATTTCTTTAAAAGCACGTCATTTAAAAGTAGTGAAAAAAGGAAATGTACAACGAAAAAGAAAACGGATTATTTGGGGAAACCCAAGTAGTACATGTGTTCGTAGATATATATAGCCTCAATTACACTCAGGATGACGTCTCCTCCCTGATGTGGAATGTTGTTGCTCCATATCACGGTAAATCTTTATCAGTTGGGGTTTTTTTTTTTTTAAGTTATTAAAAATGGGGTTCTAGGAAAAGAAAATCTGAAAAAGCGGGTGGAGGGATGTTCCGTGGCTTGAGGTGGATCTTAGTGTGGGCCACCAGTCCGTTACAAGTGTCTTAGTAATATCCAGGCTGGTACTGCTGGCTCCAGGGCTTCTGGTTCCAGAACTGCACAGGACACACAAGAGATGACACGTTTATTATGGGAATGTACACTCAATCATATGTATATTAAAAAAAAGTAAGATACGTTTTCAGATCATCTACTTATTGAAAAACTCCTTGGGTGTGGAAAATGTTTTGCACTTTTAGTAGAGGTTTTACGGTAATATTGACGTATACACACGTAAGTACCATCATATAACACTGTTGGGGTATAATGAGATTGTTTCCATCCGAACACAATTAGATTTTTCAATATGGATAATGTCACTGAGAACACCAATGTAGTTATTATCTTTCTTTAAAAAAAAGAGCTCTCCAGCTATGTTCCATGTGCTTGTGGTGACAATATTCAACTGGACCTTTTTTAATATTCACATTAATCTAGTCAAATATGGGCCCGATTTGCTTATGTATTGAGCACTGACGGCGTTAGAAGTCTTGTGATGTGCACAAGAACAATTTTTATCTGCTCCAAATACTGACCCCTTGCTGCCAGCTCTGGTTGAAGGCCTGGGCCTTGTCCATGCCGTTTCTGTTGCCACCAAAGTTGCCGCCGTTCCTGTTGCCACCAAAGTTGCCATTCTTGTTTCCAAAGTTGCCGTAGTTGCCGCGGTTACCACCTCTCGGCTGGAACTGCTACAATAAAAATAAGGACATTTTATAGAAACATTTCTGTTAGAAACCCAAACCACGTGCTGTAAGGATGTACGAGTTGGTATCAAACCCACCTGGTTGTGGTGGCCCCGGGCCCCTCCACGGTGCATGTTGGCTCCACCCCCTCTGCTCATGTTGCCTCTGTTCATTGGGCCACCTCTGTTCATGGGTCCGCCTCTAGGTCCCATGTTTCTCATTGGTCCGCCACGAGGGGATCCGCCCAGACTAGGAATAGGGCCGCCGCCCCTGTTGAAGTTTCCACGGTTATGGAAGCCTCCTCTGAAGGCGGGGGGAGGCAGGAAGCCGCGGGGTGGGCGGTTGAAGCCTCCACGAGGGCCGGGAGCTACAGAGGAAATTGGAAAAGTTAGCATGAATACAATAATGATTTATTTGCAAAAATAATGGCATTACATCCCAAAATGTCAGTTTACCTCCTCTGAAGTTGCCTCTGTTCTGGAAGCCTCCGCGGCTGCCGCCTCTCGGTCCAGGTCCACTTCCACGGCCAAACTGGTTCTTGCCCCCGGCCCCGCGTCCGCCTCCACGCAGACCACCTCCCCTTTTTGGTGTTGTGCTTCCCTGGTTGGGTTTCTTTTCAGCGGGCAGGGCAGTCTTGCTCTCTTCCTTGTACTGCTCCAGCAGCTTGCCGGCCTCCTCCTTCTGCAGCTCGGCGAAGACGACGTCATTGAAGCTCTCTCCCTCCCCCGGCAGCGAGTAGAAGCCTGGAATGGAAGGAAAACAAACCGAACATTACTACACCCGAATCTGACAGAATAGAAAGGAAAGAGACTTAGTACTACTACTTTGGCTTTATGGCTGAAACATCTTCTATACCTTTCATTTTAAAGAGGGCGTGCTCGGGCACTTCTTTGCCGTCGCTCTCCACCTTCTTCTGGACCCTCTCCTTGTAGTCCTCATCAGAAGGGCAGACCACCACAGCCTTGCGCTGGAAGCCCGCAAACAAGCACATCTTCCTCTTCTGGCCCGGGGCAGACAGGTTAGTCTGGGGGGGGGGGGGGGGAAGAGGATCAATTACACTGTGATTTAAGATAACAAGTACACTCTTATGTATTTTATATTGGCAACAATCAGCTGTGATTCATTGCAAGCCACTTACATGATCCAGGATGTAGTTTCTCTTCTTGCGGGCAGCAATCTCAATAAACTTTCCCAGGAAAAGTGGTGCTCTCTGGGAAATGGCGCTCAGCTTTGTGATGTCCTTTGACTGGCGTTTCAGACTGTTGATCTGTAGAAAATGACCGGATAAATTAGATATCAAAACGTAAAGCAGTAGGAGATAGAGAGCACGACACAGGATTCCCAGAGTTATCAGTACTGACCATCATCTTGTCCACAATAGTGTCACTGCCCAGGATGTAGTATTTCCCGGGGTTCTCCTGGACGTGGTTCTTCACCCATGTGGTCTTCCCTGAGCCTGGCAGGCCGACCATCACTATGATCTATGTGACATGAAGGGAAAGGACAATTAAGATCAAACTCTGCTGAATATTATAGTTTTGACAAATTGAAATAGCATCTACTCATTCCTAAGCTTACCTCGCAGTCAGCTTTGGTCTGTGGGCCCTTGAGCCCCCGGACACGGTCGTCCACTGGGATCTGCTGCAGGAAGGTGTAGCCCTGGGGCAGGGGGAAGTACGGAGTCTCCATCTGGCCGAAGTTGAACTCCACAGCACAGTTATGGCAGATGACGTGTGGGAAGAGGGCCTGGCCGCTCAGAGAGTCCTTGTTGACCTGGAAAGCAACAGCTGGCTCCCCGCCATTCTTAGAACAGGACAGCACCACCTCATCTCCCTCAAAGTCCTAAGGAAAGAATACATTCATATAAATCCATGTGTGAATGTTGGTGTCTTTCTTATCCTGCTCTTGCTTGGTTTCCATCAGTTTTAATTAGTTATTAGGATAGCATTATGTCTTACAATGAGGCAGCAGATGACGTCATTCTCCTCGTAGGTTTCTCCAAAGTCCTCGGTCACACAGTTGGTGGTCTTCTTGGCTTTCCCAGAGTATGCATAAGAATGTTCCTCCTCGCCTGAAAATTAAGTGAAGGACACAATTCTTAAAAATATCTTGTGACAGCAGATGACCTGAATTAACTAAATATCCCAGTTACTCAGATTCTGATTCATTGATATTGGACATCGGCCAAAGACCATTATATTATGCAGCCAGAGCTGGAGCCATTTTACATTAGCATGTCATGCTGCTTGTGAACCACCAGAGGGAGCTCTCCGGACAGACTGCCATTTCATGCAGGATCACATCAGCCTCCTGCTTCTAAGTCTTATATGGCTGACATGCATGAATTCCTTACAGTTTTTTCGTCTTGCAATGAATAAATGCACCGTTAAGTCCCACCAAGATAATGTTTTCTATTGAGCTCTTCTATATTCTGCATGAATGAGTTATATGGCTGCATTGGCTTAGTCACCATTTTGTGGATCAAATCAATGATATTCCATGATTGCCAGATCACTATAGACATAACAATTAGCTCTACAACAGCCTGACTACTGAATAACGGATTGAAAAACATACCAAGAAGTAGGGTGCCAGTAGACAGGGACCAGCCGACCTGGACATCATGAATCTCCATGTTCTTGCTGGAGATGTGCTTCACAGGGATTTTCTCTGCAATCTGTTGACATGAAGAAAAACACAATTATATCAGGATATGTTTTGCTTGTTCAACGAGTAGCTTTATTAAAACCATTTTACACATATTTGTAACCATTGTTTAACCGTCGACATAAGCCTCAACCCCTTCAGAGATGTTATGGTTCACATGGCAGGGAAAGGTTCATTCTTCACAATGTAAACACACAATTGTGTGAACAGTGTGGAATACATCAGCTTTGTAACTGTACCTTAATCTCAAAGCAGGCTTTGCCTTTGTTCATGCCATAGGTGGCCTTGCCTCCGGACCAGAGGTAAGCAAAACTCTCCATGGTGAGAGATGAGGCGCTGTAACGGTCCCGCGACACCTTAAAGTGCAGGTCGCAGTTGTCTGGAACACAACAAAAAGGACAGTTGATATTAACACAATAGTTCCTGCTAATTGTCATGTCTTCTTGGACAGGTGTTTGAATTCATAAAACTTGCTTGAGATATTTCTTTACATTGAGTTATTATCCACATTTAAAATCACTCACAGGTATCCAGACAGACTTTGGTGTCATCAAACTCCTCATCTTCCTCCTCAAGGGGTGGCACGGGAGACTTGAATGAGGCCCTGAAAAGATATGCCAACATGTCAATAAGAGGATTCACCTGCCAGTGCAGCTACATGGAACATATAGAGGCCTTGGGTACCACTTGCCCAAAAATATTTGTGGAGGAAAGACAAAGTAGGGGGAACAATACAAAATAGAAAGAGTAAATGGGGCAAGCGAGCCTCCAAAGTTTTATCAGGATATTGTCAGCTGTGTGATTGGCCAGACAACACTTACCTTACCCAGCGAAATCTAAAATGAGAGAAAAGCATCCCTGCTAGCCCTTGAATGCAAGGCTATCCATTGGTGAAGCTGATAATAAAAAAAATAAAAAATCTCCCCTTTCAGATTGGATTTTATGATCTCCAGGACTGCTGATGGAAGGTGCGGTTATTATTAACTTGCCTTAAGTGGAATTCCAATTCAAAAAGATCAAGACCAAGTCACTGTTTTGAGTTTCCACCATGATTGGCTGCTACTTAAAACGAGTAATCAAAGTATCACAAGAACTACAGCAACTTACCAACTCTTGTAGCATGAGAATAGGTACCAACATCTCATCATTTCAAGACCAACTAGTCAAAATTGTTGAAAAATAAACATTACACTGAGGCTTAAGCAATTCCAGTGAAGTTGTGTTTTTAGAAGGAAGAGGAAGATTTAGTGCATTCCTTTGCAGCTGTCTTTACATCTCCAGAGACATCTGTCGTGGATGGGGGGGGGGGGGGGGGGGGGGGAAGGGGCCAACATACTGTCTAAGTCAGCTAGTGGCTCCAACAATGGCTGCTGCTCTACAGACCCCATGGCTTCAAATAGGGTAGATGTGAAACAGTAACAGTTGTTAGGGGAAATGTGATGATGGAGCTGGCTTTTTTATTTATTTTTTTTAAATAGAGTTTAATGGACACTTGCAATAAAATGTATGTTGTCAGGGGTGGGCACCACAAAAGGCAGCAAACCTATCATATGTTATCAAATCTGGTGGAAGTAACATGTATTATAAGTCAGGCTTTTGAAAAAATGTATTAAAATTGGTCTTAAATTTGATTCTGGGCCGGTTTATCCTTATTGTGTCAACAGCGCAATGAAAACAAAACACTGACCAAGAAGTCGGTACATGTATGCACACACATCCACTCACCACTACCCATGCATGATGTTACCTGCGCGGGGGGATAGAAACAAGCTTTGCAAACACAAGCATCCACACCATGAAAACATACACACAAGACATGAGACAGAGATAGCATTTTGACGTCATACAACCAGTGAAATAAAAAACAAAACGGAAAAATGTAAAGACCATTGCGAGGCAAAAACGATGGACGGTCAATAGTGAGCTCCTCTGTGGACGTTTGGGGAATTTGCTACATCCTTGTGTGCTACCCTGCAGCAGTGGACCCCTCCTCCCATGCCCCTGAGCTATTCCTCTCCACCCCCCCTTCTGCTACTTTCCTCTGGGTTCTCTTTGAGCAGCTTTGATTCACCTTCAGCACACAATGGGCTTTCCAAAACAATAAGTGGCATGAGGAACAAATGTGGAAATTCAGAGAGACTTGATAGTTGCACTTCTGCTACAGAATGCAGTCACATGTGAGTGGGCACTGTAAAGGTAAGGCTCTTAAAGTAGTCAGGGATGACCCTCAAAAACAGGTGAAAGTAAGGTTATAAATATATATAAAAATGAGGGTTTTCCTCATGCTAGTTATATGTGCATTGGCACTTAAAGCCAATACAGTTCAACAAAGCTATAGATGGCGCTTCAGGGATGCTGAAGGCCATTTTTGCTCTGTCCCATCCTTACCAGCTGTATTTGTTCTCTTCAATAAATTCAAAGTAGCCCCTTCCATGTTCCTCCCGGCGTCTCTTAACACCCTTCTTATTCTTCTGATCAGCATTCGTGTCTTTGTCCGCATCGCCTTTGAAAATAGAACAAAGATATAGAATGAGGTGTTCCTTTTTGTGAGAGAGAGGTCGGACTGGCAGTGGGGTTCTGGCCCACAAAGCCCGTTCATTAGTTACAGTGTCGACCATAATCATCAATATTAAATAAAGAAGAGGCAACACCTCATGATTACACTTAAATAAAACACAATCAGAAATTGTAACAGCTCTAATGACCAGAGATAAGAATTACAATGTAGGCTGGTCGATATGAACATTGTGAACAGTGTTTGCTGGGGCTGGAAAACAAGTCTCTGCAAAGTAAGGGACATTAAGCCTGCAATAAAGGGCTTAGAATATGTGTTTCTCAATAGGCTCCAGTAATTTAACTAAAGAAGTCTACTGCTGTCTGGGACAAATGCATCATGCAAGGAAATGGGAATACCTATGTAGCCCTGGGTTGACCCCTCCCCCCCATATCTTGCCCTAAATAACCTAGTTGGCTAATCACGTAAACTCCGATTTTTATCTTCATCCAACAAGACTACACTTTATATTCGAACCGCCGACAAACTAACCACGTGCCTACCCAATCTCCTGCACAGCTCTGGGTCAGACAGTTCAGGCGTTCCCGGCTCTACTGAAGGCTAATACATTTAGACTTTACACAGCAGGCCACCCTGTTTATTCCTAAGGAGTTTGTAATTTGAGTTGAATTTGTAACGTTTTTGTTGAAACTCCGCAATTGTCTTCTGACTAGTTAGAGGCGGACGAAGCCACCCTACAATCACTGCAGCAGTCACATATTTAAACATGCTGCTTTAACGTTACGCCATTATGAAACAGGTTATACAAAGTAACGTGTAGTCATCATATTGGTGCATCTCCACTGTACCACCCCATTCGTAGCCAACCTTAATTATGGGAACCCCTGAACTAGCTAACCGGCTGATCCGCTAGTTAGCACGGCACCACAGACACAAAGAAAATGACGTTAGCTGGCAAGCTAACACGCTAACCGAGCAAAACGAAAAGTCGCACTAAGCTAGGTTAAATTAATATATTAATTCTGACTTCATTAGCGTAGTTTAGGTTTCTACCGACACTGAACTATTACAAATAAGCTAAAGCTTACCTTCGTTGGCGGACTATCGAAACTTAACGTTACAAAAATAGTGAACGTTAGCTAACCAAGGTGGTGGCCGATGCTAACGTCAGATGAGCATGTCATGCTAACGGTTTCAGTTTGATGCTAACGCTTGCTAGTTTAGTTGGTTTATATAATCTAGCTCAACATGGACGCTCTGTTGTATGGTAACGCATTCATATGTAATGATCCCCAGTCGGCTCTCTACCGCGGTAGCATTAACGCTATAGCCAAACTCGACACCCAGCCACAGTCCATCCAGCCAGACACATTTTCCAAACCAACCCGGCCGACTCACCCTCTGCAGTCTGGTCCGCGGGCTCACCATCCTCTGTGTCTATTTTCTCCATGTCGTCGACATCACCCTTGAGCATGGGATCCATCTCGTCGTCTTCGTCCTCTTCCCCCTCACCCATCTCTTCGTCCTCGGCAACGGCATCATCGTTGCCTCCATTTTCCGGTTCTGGTTCTTCTTCTTCCTCCTCCTCCTCCTCATCCTCGTTGGCCTCCATGCTTTCTTCTATCGGGCCCTCACCTTCTTCTTCCTCTCCCATGCCCTCATGGTCGGCGGCCTGGCCGGAACCCTCGACCGCCACAGCTTCTGGGTCCAGCGGGGAATCTCTGCCGAGGGCCTCCTCGTCCAGCGCGACCTGCAGGCGGTCCATTAGGTCGGCCTTCAGACCCTTGTCGGAAAGATCACGCTTTTTCAGCTCGTCCTTCAGCTCGTTCACTTTCAGCTTTTTTACGTTAATTGAGCTCATTGTGAATGTTTAAAGGCAAATATATTTAATAAAATTCACAAATACGACTATGAATAAATAAACTGGAAGCCTTTTGTCGAAAGATGAAGCTCAATACTGCGCCAAATGGCACCGCGCTGTCCGACCAAGCTTTAACCGGCAAAAGAGCTGAGCGGCTGGGTGTGGGGGAGGCGGATGAAGTCCCTTACCGTAATTACCCAGAGAGCAGCGCGGCCTGGTGGTTATATATCCCGTCGACCATCTGTCGTTGGCCCAATAACAAAACCAATCCAATAGGAAGCGTTGATGTGGAAGAAAGTGGGGCAAACACCCAGGATTTTACTTTTATATTTGCACTATTAGTAAAAGTGGGAATATAACTTACCGTAACCCACTGCATTAAACTACCAATAGCAGTTACAAATACGCATGCGTCGTGTTTCTAGCCAGATAATAGTACAGTAATTAAATAAACAATAGCCTGTTATGTAGGGTAGCCTACACTATAAGGTACCTGGAACAAAAGTCCTTGTATGCTATAATTCATGTTTTGAAAACCTCTTCTAAAAGTAATGTCTTTGAAGGGGAAATATAAAAGATTAATGAAAACGTTTTAATTGAGTAGATATCTTAAGTTACAACTGTTTATAGCCTACTGGCTGATTTCTTCACATCAAAACGTATTTTACAATTATATGTAACTATAAGAAATCAAAAACCATCTAGCCAATGAAGTAAACGAAAAGGCAACACTTTATTTGTATCATTTTTAATATATATATGTTTTCTAAATGGGCCCACATTAATTTGTTTTATCCTTCGTGCTGATTTTGAATGAGCACTCTATTCTGTACAACGGAAATACCAAACTATGAATAAATAACACATTTTGGCATGTTTATATATTATTTAATCAGTTATCGTTTACGCAAAAAAAACTGCCCCTTTGCGACACTAAAGACACTATCTTTTTTGATATGTTGTCACTCTTTCCTTATCTAAAAAAAGAAAACAGTCTACACTTATCTAAAGGTATACTCCACTAATTTGACTAATTTAGTGAAAACTATTCATTTTGTCTGGCTTTTGAGCTATGTCAAGTCTGTTAATGTTATGGTCATATGTTTTGAATCTATACTAGGGATTTTAAAGTGCGTTTATCTCGACGTCTGCTGCATCAATTTGGATTTGTGTTCTATTTACCTGTCTCTTAGTCCCTCAGCTTTATCAAATCAAATCAAGTTTTATTTATATAGCACATTTATAAACGATTTTTGGTGGAGCCAAAGTGCTGTACATATAATAAAAATAGCCTACAGTAGAGACACTTTACAGCAAATACAACAGCACAGATTGTTCAGAATGTCAGTATGAGAAAAACGACACCCTCTGTCCTTAGACCCTCACATCGTACAAGGAAAAACTTCCAGAGAAAACCCACAGTTTAAGGGGAACATGGGAGAAACCTCAGGGAGAGCAACAGAGGAGGGATCCCTCTCCCAGGACGGACAGACGTGCAATAGATGCCGTGTGTAAATCGAAGAGATAATACATTTTACAGCATATAGACCGAATGTTAGGAAATGCATGTGTCTGTAATAAGAAGATGAATCCACGAGGATGTCAGCTTTATGCGAGTGCAGTACTACATTGCTGGAGATAACACTTTAATTGAATGGTTCTACTTCTACCTTAATTCTACAATATGACTATCATGATGTTGTATGTTTTGCATAGTTCCATTCAGTTTTTTTTCTGAAGCATTCCCCTATATTACACTTAGCCTATGCTCTTCTTAATTGGCTCATATAATTACAAAAGTGACCCCATTTTTTCCCCTCTACTGCTTCAAAAATAAAAATGTACAGTCAATATGTTTTATATATAGAATATTTTATTTATCGTAAAATATAAAAATCTATATATGATATACCTAGAATTGATTACTGATTGGATGGCTCATCATGTCCATGCATATATGGCGCGTTTCCACTGCAGGCCTCGCTCGGCCTCGCTCGGTTTGGTTAGGCCTTATTAGGCCCGGCTCACTTTAATGCTGCGTTTCCATTACAGTTTAGGAACTGGGGCAGTTACTATAGTAACGCAGTGTAGGCGGAGCCGTGACGTCATCTTCAATGAGAGCCCCAGAAAAACAACACAGCCGTTAGCTCTTAGCACTCAGAGCTCACAGCTCTTCATATCTGTTCAGAAACTTGACAAAAGTTAAACAAGTACAAACCACAGACTGCCTGTGTCATGGCGAATACAGTCGCTGGTTTATTTATGTCTGTATAGGCCGTTGTTGTGAGTGTGGACGGTCGGAGCATATATAACGTTAGCTTAGCCAAGCTACATTTAGAAAACACGCATTTTAAAAGGGTTTTTCGCCTGCCGTCTGTCTGCAGACTTGTCAAAGCATTAATTCATGGTTTTTACTAACCGGTATCAGTATGTTGTTACTTCGGCATCATTTTGAAACGTGTATTACAATTAATTCACGGTAAAATATGTTCATCTTGTTATAGTTGTAGCCCCCTTGCCAGCGATTCTCTCTCTAGTTTAGCATAGCCTACTCAGCCCGACTCAGCCTGGTTGTTCCTGGCCCTAGAACCACGATTTAGTCGGGCCAGAAAAAAGGTGAAAAAGTAGCCCCGGGCCAAAACTAGGCCAAGTGGAAACGCAACCAAAAACGGGCCCCGCACGGCTCGGCACGCTTAAAGCGAGCTACCCGCTGCAGTGGAAACGCGCCAATAGTGTATTTTACTACTCTGTTGCAAGATTGATCTATTACATAAGTAACTGCATTAGAGAGATTACAAGGGAGTTACATTTTGAAATGGAGGTAATTCCATAAACAAACTGTGCAACAGCTCGAGTGTTGCTCTTTACTGCCTCCCTGAGGAGGTTATGATACATATCCAAGTGAAATCATGAAGTGTTCTTCAGTGCGCTCCCTCCTCTCTGTCACTGTCCTCTCTCCTCTGAGACACACAGCATCTCCTGCCTCTTACTTTGTCATTTTTGTATACAAACCTACCATGAGTGAAATACTTTTGCTTCTTGTCCACGGATCTTCGGCTACATCATGTAAAAGTGCACTCTGCCTTTGTTCGGATATCTTTTTAAATATTAACAAGTTGTCATGTCATCCCTGACTGGAAGAGGAGAAAGATTACCTGGAGCACACTGGGTAAGTCGTTTCATTGGGTACATTATTAGTAAATATTTTAAAAGAGTGCATGGTCTTCATAGAGTTTTATTTAGTAATGATTGGCTGAACATTTGGGTGTGGTTACAGTTGTCCACGCATCGATTGACTTGTAATTCCCCTCTGCCAAAGCCCATACATCCTTCTCATGGTGATTTATTTCTCAGAGCTCAGAAGTGCAGCATCACTGTGATCCCGACTGCTTTTCTGCAAGCATTAAACCCCAGGAGCGTCCTCCTCCTGAGGGGGTCGGGGGGTCCAGAGGAGACCGGAATATGTGCCAGAGATCGGACGCTGTCCCGTCTTACAAGTCCCTGCCTGGAAGCTTTGGAGACCGCATCAGGAGTACCATGTCCTCCGCGAGTGGGACTCTATGCAGAGGCACTATGTCCGCGTATCCCGGCTTTGGGAGGTCCGATAGGAAAATTGCGTGCTGTGAGAAGTGCTCCGCGACCCTTGTGGCTCTGAAGAAGCAGGCGCTGAGCCTGGCTGTGCACCATCACTTCTCCAGCAAGGTCAGTAACCGCGATGGTGGAGCTGCTCAGGGATGTGGTGGAGCAGAAAGGCACTTAAGATCAGTCCGCATATACTTTAGGGTTGATAGGGATCTTGATAAGAGGATAAAAAGAAGTTAAAACGGTTATAAAGTCATGTTTAGGCTGCATAATGCCATCCCATGGAAGGAGTTATCAGCAGGTGGTGGTGTAGGGTAATATTTGAACTAATGAAACGATTTCACTAGCTATTTTTTATGCAGTTAATATAATGATAAGGTTATATTTATTGACTTAAAACAAACTGATTCATTATATATTTATTTTTACCCACCCCATATTTTAAAAAAGAGCACAGTAATACAAGTGATACAGTAAGAAAAGTAGTCGATCAAATAATATAAAATAATATAATATAATTGTATTTAATATATAATTATAATTTTAATACAATATAATAATAACAAATACAAAAGGTTTTATTGTGTATTTTACCTTGCACTATTTCATGTCTAAGATTCACATTTTTCCTTTTTTTATATAAAGCTTAAGAGTTTTTCAATTATCACCGGCCATTTTTATCGATTAAGAATTAAATAAATGTTTTAATAAAAAAGTGAACATTTGCTGGTTTTCATGCTGCTCTAACAGTGAATTGTACATTTTAAGGGATGAGTATTGTTAGGACAAAATGGGCAATATTTTCTGTAGTCATGTTCTAAGGCGACCCATATTATGCTAATTTGCAGGTTCATATTTGTATTTGGTGCCTCTACTGTGACATGTCTCCATGCTTAAATGTAGCTCTTTATTTTTCTCATCCTGTGCAGCAGCACCACTTTTCACCCTCTGTCTGAAACCAGAGCCCAGTCTGCTCTGATTGGTTAGCTGGCCTGCTTTGTTGTGATTGGTTAACCGCTTAAAGATGTACCGCCCCTTAGCCTATCACATACAATGTGTTGGAGCGCTAACCAATAGAAGCGCGAGTGTTACATGGTGATGTCATTATGTTACAGAAGTAAACAAAGGAGTCCAATGGAGGCGTTTCAGGCAGGGTGGGGGGAGTGTGTGGGGGAGAAACTCCCTCTGGAGGGAACACAGGGATTTCAGTCTTTGCAGACCATTTACATGCACACAAACCTATACCACACTACAGAAAGCATAATAGGGCCTCTTTAAGTCAGTTAAAAGGTGTTTTAATGTTAATGTTGTGGTCACGTCAGTCCTGCCTCTGAGGAATGCACGCATACACCCATCTGTACATTTGTCACCACTAACATCCATCAAACACACTCCAATCGACAAAGTAAACCAGTGCCATTCCTGCGTGAGTGCTTCCAAATGGCCATGAATATTTCATCTCGACACCCCTGTGTCCTCTCCACAGTCCTCTCCATTGAGGAAAGACTATTTATTTGTGTCCTCCTAAGTGGGATGGGGCAGAGCTAGCGTCATGTTTTAGCGAGAGACCACAGGCCATGCATAACACAGGAGGAGGGGGGTGGGAGAGAAGATGGTATCTTGTGGCCATAGACATGGTCAGAAGAAATCTGATAAGCCAGCCCAGCTCCTTGCAAGTTTATTGATCGGAGCATGATTTTTCAAAAGCATCCAGGCTCTGTAACGTCATCTTTTTGGATGGGCTCGCTGTCTGGCTAAGATGGAAAGTATAGTCTCCCATCTGGTTACTAGAGTATGCAGCCTTATTCATAAATCTGACATCATTTTTATTTGGAAAATGCAACACACTCAAACCTGAAATTGATATATAATATAATATTACAATATTATATTATTTATTTTTAACATGCACTTTTAATGACTTTAATAGCTTTTAGTTGGTTGATTTCTTCTTTTTATACATACTTAATGAGCATTGTTGGAGGTAGCCCGAGAAGGCTGTCATTGCCAACGATTGCTTCTCTATTTTAGTTATCAGGACAGGCATAGGGATATATTACCCCTGATATCAAATACATTTCTAATCTTTTGAAGTGTTAGTGACTTTCTTTGCTTATACAATCCTTTGGTGGATTATCAATGGCATTGTGTTGGATGGGTGGAATCTTTAATTGAATAACAGCATTTTCTAAATCACATTTGTATATGATCTTATAGAAATAACAACTGTCTATTAAAGTTACACAGCCTCATTATGTTATCAATACACAATTCTACGCAGCACTCATTAATGTAAAAACAAATCTAATTCATATTGTGTGGTTTTAATTGATTTATAACACAGGAAATATTATGTTCCTTAGGAAACATCAAATAAAGGCGCATGGTTACAAGTTGTCCTCAATGAATTGGTGATCAACAGCATAGTTTCAGTAAAAAAAATTAAAATCTAAAGTTTCATTACATTTAAAATATAAACAAACATTTTTTGCATTCATCAATGAAACTGACTCCTTGATTACTTTGCTCAGTGCTTTGATTGCTCATGGTTTCTTCCCACGACTCCATCTCCACTTGCCCAGTGAACATTCATGTAATCCTCAGGCCAGAAATCAAATTAGCTTTGCTATTAGGTGTTCACCAGAAGCATTCCCTGAGTCTTTAATCCCATTAGGTTAGTCTAATTTGTTGCAACACAATGAAAGGCTCCCTTCAGGTACTACTTCAAACACCTTAAGTAAATGTACAAATAATTCCACTACTCTTTTGGTTATTTTGCAGGACTCCAGTGACCTGTCCACGTTTCTTCACGACAACCTTCACGTCCAGAGTCGTTCCTTCAATGAGTCAGGGGGCAGAGAGAGGGAGCAGGGCGAGTGTGGGTCCTGCGGTGTGAAACTGAACCAGCTCAAACAGGAGGCGGTCCACTTGGCTCTGAACAGGGGTCAGTCATTGGCTAAGCCTCCCTTTGAACCCAGCTTTAGCACAGGCTCACTGCTGGGACTAAGTGATACAACAAAGCATGGAGACGCTGTGCATCAACCACACAGCCACACACTCAGCCCCCACTGCCCCCACAGCCCCCACAGCCCCAGGACGCCTCAGAGGACCCCTCAAACCCTCAGACGGAGGGGGCCCAAGCCGCCCAACCCCGAAATGGGCCGCTGGGTGGAGGAGCAGCAGCAGCTGGTTGCCTCTAAATCTGCATCGAGCGCTGATGGTGTCTCCATGTACTCTCATCATAAGGTACCCCTTTAAAAGCCTGCTTTACCACTAAATCACACATAACACTTCCCTTAGTGTGCATTCCCCTTTTAATGAGCTATGCGGGTAAAGTACTTCTTTACGGGTGCACGTGTCAGCAACGCAATGATTCATAGTGTCCAATCAGAGCCTATCTAGATCCCATGGCTGAGGACGTTGTTTAAAAGTACTTTTGCTAATGGAATGGAATTGGGTCATGATTTACCCTTGTCATAAAGGCTGGCCAGTCAAAAAGCACTTGTGATCAATAGGGGGATGGTCATATTTAACGGGCGGCTGACTGGTGAAATATGCATTACTGTGATGGAAGCCACATCCAGTTTGAGCCCACCCTCCCCCACGTCCCACACGCAAAGGTTGTAGACCTGTACAAGGTGAGTGAGGGTGTCTCAGATGCTTTGTATGATGTAGGTAGTTTGATTTCGGTGGGTTTTTACTCCTGATCCAAACGGACAAAAAGCTAATATAAATCTATCCAACCTTTGATGTACTTATTGAAGATGTCTTCTGACGTGGTTGATTCACAAACATCACGTTAAACATTTACTAACCCTTCCCAGGAAGAACAATTGTCCAATCACAGTTTAGCAACTGTAGCTGCAGAACGCCGTGCATTGGGCTGTGTGCGAATCTACCATGAATGTTTTATAAGTACTGCACATCAGACCCAAAGATGGAGCCTATTCTGTCCGTTAAGAATGAATTGCCTTGCACATTATGCGACGCAAACATAACAGTTAGTCCTCATCTTTAACCTTTCTTACTTTTGTTACGTTAAAAATATACCAAAAGCCATACCTAAAAAGCCCAGTTTACATATTTTCCTTAGAAAACATTATGGCTTGATACCGTTTGCTCTATACACTTGAATTATTTAGCTTTATTTCTGTCTACACGGATCATCTACTGTTAAGAACCTTTAAACGTTACCCTCATTATTTTTAGTATTAAAGTAGATTATCCATATTTAAGTAACCTTAACTTGAGTTTTCTTTCTTAAATGAGTCAGCGTGAAAATGTGTTTACATACAGATAATAGTCAACATTTTGCTCCACAAAAAAGACAGTATTCCTTTAAGCCGTTACATGAGTAATGCCAATGACAATTCCACTAGTATTTCTGCATGCAGCAGTCAAAATAGGATTTCATATATAGCAAACTGCCTCAAAAATCATTTGAGACACAGATTCTGAATGCGCTGTATGTCAAAAGAATACTTCTGAAACGCAAAAAAACATTGACATATCCATATCGGAAAATGCTTTGTTTGAAATAAGCTCTAAAATAAAAAACATCCAAACCAGAATATGCTCTACATGAACCAAATGATGCATGTGATGTGCTCGTCGGCAGTAGGCACATCAAGTTAGCATTAGCTTAATTAACTAACTGAGCGATAAATCTGCTTTCTGTCGGCCAAATCTACTGCTTTTGTCTACTTCTGTCTGAAATGAAGCACCTATTATTATAAAAATACCAAGAACTTAAATTGGTAAAGCTGTCATTATGTGTAGTGCAGGAACGGGAAGGTTTACAGGCATGGCAACAGTAACTGAAGCTGCAGGGTTTCACAAATGGTCAATTAGACGGAATAAACCGTGAGAGCACTACTGTAATTAGGCTGTTGTTCTTAATCGACTTGTCTGATGAAAAGTGATGGTAACAATTAAACATTTTACTCAAACTAAACAGTTCTTTGCTTAGCAAGAGAATCAAGCCAGGCAGGTTCACCGTGAGAGCAGATCAATACAGGTTAATGTGGCTAAGAGGAAAGTAAGAAGAAGAGTAAGGAGAGAGGAGACAAAAAGCAGAGCTGAGGAAAATTGCATTGCATGAGAAGAAAGGGAAATGGAGTGTTGGGAAGATGGGAAGCAGAACAAAAGGACAGAAGAGAAGGTGATGGAGTTCAAGGCGGAGGAGAAGAGAGAATTCAGAGCAGAGAGAAAGAGATACAAAAAGGCTATGACAGAAGACATGAGTCAACAAGGGGCGGGGGAGCATCTATACATTATTTACATTACATATGGCTGCATATATTAGCTTAGTCTGTCTTTATTCTCCTTCCAGTCCCCTTTCAAACTCCTGCAGTTCTTCCATGGCACTAATTGGCAGTTTATAGTTGGACATTATTTAAAGAATGAAACCGAGTTGACATTGTTATGTTGCCCTACAAAAAAGGCTGAGACACTGATGAGACGTGGAGCTTGAGAGCGGTATATGAGTTATACATGTTGGCTATGTGGCCTGCAGCAATGCATGGGGAATAGGTTATGTTGCATATACGTACATGGCACAGTTATGAATGAGTGCAAAACACACGCCTCGGAGCTACAGCTGTGTAAGTGTTGAACTCGCTTTACATCGAGCTGCCTGACTGAGGGTGTGAGTGTGTGTGTGTCAGAGGCAGTGTTTCCTGCTCCTCTTCAACTCTGAGTCATGCTTCAAACCCAGCCAGCAGTCACTACAGCCATCACACACTATTCCGCACACTCCACATGCAGCTAGCTGGAGCTGTACTATGACTAATGGTGTATGTTTAACCCATTCTCAGCCTCCATGCCCTATTTAGACGCGCCCAACAACCGTCCCCAGAGTAATTCCCAAGATAATAGCCCCTTTTGGGGTGGGTGCAATTACAGATTTTGTTTTTTATAATGAGCTTTCTCCCGCATCAGGCTGCAGATGATGCTGCACTGGGCTGTGGCGCCGGGACTGTACAGACTAACTCAAAGATATCCAGAGTGGTGACCATCGCCAACACTGCTGCTATGTCCCTTTTAGCCAGGTAAATATTAAAACAGAAAATGTTTTATTGTCTGCAACGTGCCTGTACTCCATCAGTTTCAATGGTATGACATGCCATCTCCCTTCTTCCCTGCAGGGCTGCTGAGAAGCTCAATCTGACAACAAGGAAAAAAGGCCAGGCTTCTGATCAAGCTCCCACTCATTTTTCCACCTGCTTCATGGAGATAATCCAGAAAAACCCTCCACCCATTCCCTCCTGCCTGCTCCAAGCTGCCACTAGGACCAAAGACTCACCCGGTGTTGGCAAGGTATGGGCTTCAAATTCCAGTAGATTCACACTAAATGCTGATTTTATCTATTTTTCAGTGAACCACATTTGGTGCTGTTGCTATTTGGTTATCATACCAGCAATTATTCGCAACTGCCCTGATTCTGAAAGAATTGGCAAATGATTACATGAGGAACCAAATCCAAAGTTATACAAAGCCTTTTGTTCAAATACCAGAAATTGTATTAAGTGACACTTACAAGTCGTTATTTGCAATGCTAACTTGTTGAGACATTTTGAGACATATTTTGGCCTTTTGGGAAGTACACCTTTTCCATGTTCTTGCTGAGATGTGAATACGAGGATTGATACCACTCTGATATCTGTATTTTAAGTTTGAAGCTACAGTCAATAGCAATTAGCTTAGCTTTAAAACTGCAAGGAGAAGCAACATGTAACATGTACAACTTTGACATTGTTGGTTTATAATTTATATCGGTTAAAAACACAAAATGTGTATATTAGTAAAAAAGATAAATAGTGGTTGGTCGGTGAATTCTTATGTGAACTTTAGAGAGACAAAGGTAAGCTAGTTCCTCCTGCTTCCAGTCTTTATGCTAAGTTATTACCAGTCTCTAGAGTATATTTAGTGTACAGACATTAGAGTGGTATCGACCTTCTCCTCAATCTAGAAGATTTCCCCAAATTGACAAGCTATACCTTTTTACATTACTGTTCATGTGAAGTCACTACAGGCTAGGTTAACGTTATATCAAACCTAAGCGTTTATACTGAAAACGGATATTTCACCTAGTTTGGTCTTAATTCTAATTATGATTTAGTTATCTCCAGTAACCCACTTTAACCATTCACCCTCCATCTTTAATCCCTGCATGAGCAAGCTACGCCCATTAGCTGCTCTCACAAAGATCAGTGAAGCTCGGGTTCAAAGTTCAACACAATTGAACTCTGTGCGGCTCTTTGCAGCACATCACATCCATCAACGCAGGACAACTGCAAGGAAAAAAACACACCACATGCTCAATAATGGAGGCAGCACTTTACCTGTTTTCTGCCAATAAGTGATGTGCCATGCATTTTCTGTATGCTATGAAGCTGAATTTGATCTATGTTCAGTCGTCAAACATGTACACAGCACGGCACACTTAGAAAAATGAAGCCTCCACATTTAACCCATCATAGTATTAGGAGCATTGGGCAGCTAATTTACAGTAATGTGCTACCAGTCCACACTCCATTCTTGCTCCGTGTGGGACTTGTTCCTGTGACCCTCTGGCTCTTAAACCAAGATCCTTAAGACAAAGCTACTGCCGCCCATGAAAATGTTCAATCACAGTTCACACATACAGTACAGTACATTCCATACAGTCGTAATGCACATATAAATGATGCAATGTGTACAGGCTGTTGTTATTCACTTTTCATACTTATACAAATTATAATATTTTTTATTTAACCAACATAGTACATTTGTTTGTAACTAATATCATGGTAAGAAAGGATTGCCTCTTAGGTTGACAAAAATACATCACCTTTACTCAGCAGGCAACAAGTACATTATTGACCAAAAGTCAATGGCTACTTACTTTTTCTCGTAGCATACGTACATATACGTAGCATACGTACATATACGTAGCATACGTACATATACGTAGCATACGTAAAGCTACGGAAAAGTTACGTAAGTCACGAAAATTACCAATATTTTGAACCCTATGAAAGTAGTTTTGTTGCCTAAACAAGTTCTGCACTGCGGTGGCTTATACAGCCGCACTTGATTGCGTTGGCATTAAAACATCTAAATAACCTTTCGCAATCATAGGGAATCGGGAATACGTTCATGTACTGTAGTAGATATGAGGAGACAACGGCAGTGACTGAAGAAAAATGCTCTGTTACCTCGGAGGCTTTGTATTTATATTGCAATGTGTAATACATGGAATAGGTCGGGATTGGTGGATATCTCTCAAAGTATATATACCCTTGCTCACACTCAACCGCCACCCTGGGAGTGTTTTTACCAGCCTGGCTGCAGAGTAAAGAGATCACGATCAATTTGGAGGAGATCCTATAATCAGGGCCTTCCTTATGATACACTGTAATACATTGCTAATGTCTCCATCTTGTTCTCCCCCTCCCTCTACTCAACCTCCTCTGGGGAGAAACTGGGGAGATCAATATGGCTGCCTCCCTTTGTCTCAGATTGATGGACTCTTGGGTTTAGTCTAGAGTTACCGACAAGGGCTCAGATAGACCAACCGCCAGCCACACCTGCACAGCACTTAGCCCTGTACAGTATGCTTCTGCGTGCAATTAATAAATATGTGTGTGAGAGCGGAGGATGATTTTCTCCGCTTTTTAAAATTGGTGGGTCTTGAATAATTTTAACCCTCATAAATAGAGTTTGACACATGTTCAATAGGGAAGCCACTTCTTGCATAAGGTATTACAATGTATGATTGGGGAAGGGGAAAAACTATTTCACAAGACACTGGGAACTTATCATGTGGCAGATGAATCAATCATTCAATGATGTATGATGTCATGGTGGTGCTATGCAGTCCTGGACAATTTCAAGAAAACAAAATTTGAATGGATTACAAGGCTATTCGCAATCTTGCAGACCTGGACCCTGATTAAGAATCATTTCATAATTGGTTTTAGAAACCTTAACAGAAGCCTATTGGTCTTTTGTTAAGGTTAATGCTACCGTTGTCTTCCAGCCAGCAGAATACAGCTCATGAGTCCCTGTTAAATGGCTGTCAAAGTCAGGACCTAACTTAAGGACCTTATAGCATCCTTATCCGAGGCTTCCTGGAAAAGAACTGCATTAAGGAATTAATGTCATGACATGAGGAAATATAGCAGGAGGTATGCATAGCCATGCAGCTGTAAGTGCATGTATGGTTGCCGCACTAACTGGATCAATGGATGTCCTCTGCAGCCTAAATAAATATATCTATTTGTTGTATACACATCAGTTGATTGATATGAAGCAAAAGGACAGATTGTCAGATTTGTGAAATGGCACAAATGTCATTGAAGTGATGTCAGTTGAAAACATTCACAATAGTAAAATACCCCACTGTTAGCTTACCTCCTCAATGCAAAAGAGCTAATCCTTTCTGAAATGTACAACTTTGTTCTGCCAAGGCTTCCATGTTCCAGTTGAGGTTACTTGCAACCTACGCTGCATATAATATTAGGCCTCCCACGGCTGAGCAGCAGTAGCTCAGAGCTGAAGTATGACGTTAACATCCCTCTCTCACAGCTACATTTGATTTTAGGTTTAGTTAAAACCCCTGATTTGGTTTAAAGGAATATCAAATCATAACTGCGACTGCAACAGATAACTTTAATATTTGTGGCATACATATAGTCTGTGAATATGTTTTAGAGTTATGAGAACACTTTATACGGTGTTTTCTGGATTTTAAGATGCAAAAACTCCATGATGACCAAAACACAATGAATTTAATATGAAGATATTTTTGAACCTTTCTGTTTTGAAACTCATCATTTTTTAATAAGTATGCTGCTGGTTTCATTCTCAAAAGTAAAGAGTGACATGCACAATCTTAGCTGAACCATTCTGTTTACATACATGTTGCTATGCAGCAGCAGAGCACCGACTCACTCCTTGCATTTAATAAATAATGGAATTTTCTTTTTAAGGTGTCTCAGAGTAGTTTAAAATGTAAAGCCCTTCCCCATAAGCTATATATATGTATACAGTTTGTATACAAGGGTAAGTGAAAAAGTTGTGTTTACTCAACACTTTGTAAAAGACATTTAATCTTTCAGCCTGCATGCTCCCTAGCTAACTCAGAAATAGCTGAGTGCACTATTTTGCTAATAGTTAGCTAGTAACAAGAAAGCATTGTTTTTGTTCGACTGGAACATTTCAACACATTTTTCTTCACATAATACTCTTATTCTGGTGTAATGCCATTGTTCCATCATCTAAATATGCTGAAATGTTCCTTTGGGCTAAAAGCCTAAACACATGCTCTGCCTGCAACAAACAATAGCACGTGGCTAATTATTATTAGCCAATTGGTTAACCCTAACCCCGATCAAGATGTTATCCTAACCCTAACCACTCCCACTGCTCATGCCAA
This sequence comes from Gymnodraco acuticeps, assembly GCF_902827175.1. Classification (NCBI taxonomy): domain Eukaryota; kingdom Metazoa; phylum Chordata; class Actinopteri; order Perciformes; family Bathydraconidae; genus Gymnodraco; species Gymnodraco acuticeps. The sequence goes on from NW_022990590.1 coordinate 7,403,746, forward strand.
ACTAAGAAACCCAACTAATTATGGCAACCAGTAATAACCAATCAGAAGCCAAGTAGGATGTGTCATGACTTTGTGTTGCTATCATTCTGCAACGGCTAATAATAAGCCACATTTCATAGCATTTCATCGATAGTTGTTGATATATTCTGACAGTACCAAAGTGGTAGAGCAACACATTTAGATATTTAGACATTCAACCGGAGTATACTGTAACGTTCAACATGCTTCGATCTCTTGTGGTGTACAGGTCAAAGTTGTGCTGAGGGTGAGCCCAACGCTGTCAGAGAGCCAAGGCCGACCACCTGTTCTCTGGATTGACCCATCCAAAAAAAGAGTCACCATAATGGAACCAGTGAGCAAAAGCCAGCTACACGCTTCAATGACACTTGGCAGAGATGGCAACAATCTTCTGAAGACCTTCAACTTTGAGGCAGCATATCCTCAAGAGTCAAGCCAGGTTTGTTTTCTCATCCTTATTACTAATTAAAATCGGCTATCTATTTAGGCTTCAAAATATTGATTTATATTGACAGATAATGTGATAGTGTGCCATTTGCCTGCTGCATTCTGTGTTTTCGGTGTACATTTTCTCCTCTGTACACTACACCACGGTTGGTTTGCTCTCTTTGTCTAATGACCTGAAAACTGATAGGGCCTGGATAGCCACCACAATTACACAGTCCATCAATTAAATTCAACCTTCTCCAAGCCCTTCTTACAGTATACAGTATTTGAGCCCAAGAGAATCTACAGAATCAGTATGCATCTTAGTTATTTCGTTTCATTGGATGTTCTATTTCAGTGCGGAAAATGAATCATAAGATGCTTGCTGTTCTTTGTTCTCTGTTACTAGGCCGAGGTCTGTGCGGGCGCCTTGGCTGATGTCATCCGCTGTGTGCTCAGCGGCAACGATGGATGTGTTCTGGGTTTGGGATGTGCTGATGTGGGTGAGTAATCGGTCGCTGTGAGAGGGCATGGGTTACAATCTTATGATGAGAGTGGGACGCTTTTATCTGTTCTAAGGGGCCGTACTTCCCCTCCACCCCTCCTCCATCATCTCCGTCCCATTCCTCCTATCATTCACTCTTTCCTTATCACTTAAACTCATTGTCTCCATTAACTCTATCTGTCCTCTTATCAATCTTGATTCACCTGTCCGGCTTTCTTGGTCTTAGCTAATTTGTCTACACTAGTGACAGAAAACTGTAGTCATTTATCTTTTCACCTGTTCTATTGTAAATAAAAGCCCATTCATCAATTATACAACACATGCTTTTTTGAAAGCTTCCCATTTTGCCTTATAGACATTTTGCTTTACAAAAAGACACAAATATTTAATTGTGTTTTGCTGAAGCGCTGAGCTCAGTGGGGACTGTAAAAATGAATGTACTGTAATATGTTGCTATTAGAGAGATTGAACCCTGCACTTAGCATTGGTGAAGGGGTTTAATAGATTTGTGGCAAGCGTAACACACACACACACACACACACACACACACACACACACACACACACACACACACACACACACACACACACACACACACACACACACACACACACACACACACACACACACACACACACACACACACACACACACACACACACACACACACACACACACACTCACACACACAGGGTAAGGACAGGGTCTCCTTGGAGCTGCTTTTTTCACATGAAGCCACTCTCCGTAAATCTGATTGAATTAGTTGGCCAATACAAACTACATGTGGCCCTCAGCCAAGGGAATATCAATCTCCTCCACAGCATACTATTCTCTCTGAATAAGGGCAGGGAGCTTAGACTTTAATTGGAAAAGCCAATTCTCTTATCCTTATTCAATTAAAGTTTGAATAAGACAAGAGATGTCCATACAGGCTCATAACTCAAAGCTAATGTGGGGCAAAAGTGCACTTGGAGATAGAGTATGGCATAATTCTGAATCAAATCTGAAAGTGTTTTTGGGTGTGTTTCTGTAAATTTGATCCATATTTATAAGTGCATTTTGAGAGCTTATTTATGTTTCTTCATTTGTGAGTTTCATTTTCACAGGCAACTTTAGCATGTATTTGCTTTGGACTGTATAGCTGTGGACTAGTGTGCAAGTGCATCCATAGTTCTAAATATTTGTAACCATGTACTTATCTAGAAAGTATTCGTAGTGTGGGTAATATTTTCTCATACCGAATTTGCATGCGCTTCTCTCCTTGTCATTAGAACTTTTGGACTGTGACACATAATCTTGCCAGCCGCTTCTTTTGTTTTTGATAAGTTCACCAGGTTTCAGCCAGTGATATGCAATTCAACCTGAAATAAATTGTTAGCTAATATTACTCACCCAAGTTGCCCTCTCTGAAAAACTGAAACTGGTGGTGATCTTAGCTAAATGCTGATGTTAGCTAAATGCTAAGATGCTAACATCTCCATGAGCAACTAACAAGCTTACAGTGACAATGCTCAAACACTAATATTTAGTATAGGTGTGTTGTGAATTTTCTCCATCGTAGCTTAGCATCTTGACATGCTATTTACTAATTAGCACAGTACTGCAGGGTAGTATGTCACTGGTTGGGCAGTTTGCGCTATTAAGATATACACCAAAACATTTGACAAAAATAAATGTTGACCAGTTGACGTTTCTAGATAGAAAGGTCACGTTTTTAAATTGGGGGGGGGGCTATGTTTATCTATAGAACATTTCATGGCAATCTATTCAATATTTTAATATGGATATAATCAAAGATATAGATATTTCACTCTAAACCCGAAGAAAATAACCCACATGGTGCAAGACGAGAAGTGATGAGAGTTTTTAGGACTAGAGATATTTAGGTTTGAACCAAAATAGTGAACTTTCTGGCAGATTTGGGGTATCATATTAGAACAAGAAAAGCTGTTCTTAAAGTATATAATGTATGCGTTGATGGGGTGCTCATGTGTTTGAAGGTTAGCATTTGTATGTATGTGTACATTGTGCATATTGCATGCATTCATATGTTTGCTCTGCTCAGGCTCCTGGTCCAGCATGGTGGGGAATGGTGAGAGCATTGAGAAGCTTGGGGTTATTCCCTGTGCCATCTCCTGGCTCTACAGTGCCATAGAGCGGCGTAGGGAGAAGACCTGGACCGACCTGACTGTATCTGTGTCTGCTATTGAGCTCTGCTGCGGAGAGGAGGACACACTGAGGGATCTGCTAGGGGAGGTCGTCCCCTCACAAGGCAGTGTCCACAACAGCCCAAAAGCCCATGTTAAACTCCAAGAGGACCCTGTCTATGGGATCCAGGTAGAAGTAAAACATGTTTTTTATTAAGAAATAGGGGGCTTGTTAAAAGAGCTGCTTCTTCGGCTTTGTCTCTCTGCACAAGCACAAAAGGGTCCTTTGACCTAAATCGTTGGTGTACTCAACCTTAAAACCAAAATAAAGTTTAAAAAAACAAGTTATTGTTATTGGTATGATAATGTACAGTCTAAAAGCAATCTTTGGAAACAATTAAAAGCCTGTCCCAAATCTGGAAACCAGTGAGCCGAGGCCGTGTTCTTTGATGCTGACATCTTATTGGCTCTGCTCTAGTGGCAATGGTTCTAAGCCTCAATAATTCCGGCACAAACAAGTGTTATTTCACAGTTGTTTTAACAGCTGTGAACAAGAGAATGAGCCAATATTAATAGGGTACTTTTATTGTCCACAAATCAAATGAAGTAGGAGGTGTAGGTCATATTATACATACTGTAGAGAAGACTCCTCTACGTACATTTTAAGCTTTGACTACATAGGATTAGAGTTAATGATTATTTAAGTAGTCAATTTGGGCAATGGTCTCCACTGTGAGAAGAAAATATATATGTATTTAGTAAAGCCTATTAGATTAAATAACAAATTAGGTCTGATGCATTATGGTTGAGTAGCTGTTTCCACCCTCATAATGCTGTTTGCCAATTGCAAGCCATCACCTCTAGTGTAGGCATTATATATATTATATCTAATTATTAATTGAATACTAAGAAAATGAATTGCATACATGGATTTTCTTTATTGAGCAGTTCATGAGAAGATTCCACATCAGATTGTATCCTCTCTTCTCTCTATAGCTTCGTAACCACAACCGGGTGAAGGCCCCCACTGCTGAGCGGGCTGCTTCCCTCCTGGATGCTGCCATTGCAGCACGTCGCCACAATGACTTCATAACGTACCTGTCCCACAGCTCCATAATGTTCTTCACTCTCCACATCCAGCCCCCACGTACAGAAAGCAGCACAATTGGCAAAGGTTGTTATGAATTATTTAATTACTAGGGCGACTTGTCTCTGGTGAATTTTTTGTTTCGCTATTATCATTTTTAACAGTAAAGCCTAGATTTAATGCAGTTTCATATATATCTTATAATTCATGTTTGAAGCTTTTTGAATAATCTCTCTACTCTACCATCCTCAGGTTCTCGTGGCCCCACTAAGTTGACCATGATAGATGTGTGTAGTGGCATAAGGGGCATGAGCAAGAATAAACCTCCATATTCGGAACTTGGCCCTATTGTCTTGTCTCTACTAAGTGGACATAAAACCAACCCCAGCAAGTAAGAACGTCAAACTATAATTGCTGTAAACACGTTGGTAGAATAAACTGCCTTGCTGAAGTTGAGCTTTTGGTGTTCGTCTTCTTATTTTGTTAATCAGCTTTTTGCCTGTTAACCGATTTTATACTGGCCAAATACTTGTGCTACAATATCAAATACACCAGAGTTAGAAAATGTACATATTTTGCTGCTTAGGAGTTTTAAATGACAGATTCATCAATTTAGTAACATCTGGACGTTTGCACTGTTTCTGCATAGGGCCACTAAGTTGACTATGCTCCTTCAAGAGGCATTGGGCCGTGTAAATTGCCACACCACAGTGATCGCTCAGGTGGATGATTCACTGGCACACCTTCAAGAGACCCTGTCCACAATTCAGCTGGCTTCTCGCATCCGCAAGACGCAAAAGAGAACGAAGGTACTGTACATTTTCTGTAAGGTTTACCATTTCACCAGCTTTTTATGGCTCAAACTGTTGGAGATCTTTTTGTAAAGGATGTTTTTTCCAATACACGCCAATGCTTTGTTTATTGATTTATGTTTTCCATATTCCTGTTCTCGAACTAACTCCGCAATCCATCTTTCTCCAACAGCAGTCCACTTCTTGTTCTCCTAGCGGGAGGAGTTTGACTAAAGAAAAGAGAGGCACTACGTCTTTGTCCCTGCGGGCGTTCCATTCCACCGAAGAGGTAGATGTGGACTCCCCTCCTTTCCGTTTGCGTGGTGAGCTGGACGAGCTCTCCAGTAGTGACCAGTCCTGCGACACAGTCATCCAAATAGACTCAGAGGGCTTGGTCCATTCCAAAGCACCCTTAAGACTGGCACAACATGAGTGTGTGCCCATCATACCCTCTTTGCATCCTAACAAGGCTGACATGGATGACCCAGAGTTCACTGCTCTGCTCCAGGAGCTTCTGAGAATTCCTCAGCTGCAAGGAGAGAAGAAGAATGAGGAAACTGTTCAAGTGGGTATTGAGGTGAAGAAGCCAGTAGGGGACTGTTTCAAATGTGATACATTTGCTGAACTTCAAGAGCGCTTGGGCTGTATTGACGGACGTGAGGCAACAATGGATGTGCTAAAGTCTTCCTCAAAAGGCCCTTCTGCCAACAATGTCTCAGCTAAATCACAACCGCAGAAAGAAACAGGGAAAGAAACTGACACAAAATCATTAGTGCCAACACAGACATTGATGAATCAGGGGTTTGCCTGCTGTCAGACCTCTGCTGGAGAAAAGCAACCAGATGGTGCTTTCCCAGGAGATAGTTTCCAAAGAGAGGATTCAGGCCTGTATGACTGTGAAGAGTGCAGTGGAACCAGTTCCAGCGAGGAACTGCTGAATCAAACTCTCAGTCTTAACATGACCTCTCGATCTGAGCTGCCTAAAACTGGAAAGTCAGATGACAAGTGCTCTTGTCAGGACTTAAATAAGGATGCTCAGGGAATGGTGGGAAGTTCCCCTGTACTTCAGCAGACAAGTACAAATGAGAGTCCTAAAGCTTCTGATTATTTCAAGCCAGGCAAAAGGACCTCACCAGTTGGAAAAAGTTCCCCTTTATCTCCTCCCTCCTCCTACTCTTCTTCACTCTCCTTGGCAACAAGTGTTATAATTGGTGATGCCTTACCTAAACGCCCTGCAGAAGACGTTAAAGAAATGAAGGCCACCATCACAGTAACTGTTCAACAGCCGCTGGACCTAACGGGTCAAGATGAACTTGTCTTCTCTATGGTGGAGGAGGTGACCATCAGTGGAGCATTGGACAGAGGGAGGACAGGTGGAAACATTATTTGTATCAGAGACACCGCCCGATCACAGCCACATGAGCAAAGCTCTCAACCAATCAGGATAATCAGCAATATCACTGAGGAAACTCTACCTACAGGTTGCTCTAATACAAACAAAAGCTCTGTGTCTCAATCTGTACCTTCAGAGGCTAGCACTGACATGGCCCAGTATCACTTCAGAAAGGAAAAGAGGGTCTTGCCTTCATTTATAAATCCCATGCTGATTGATAAAGACATGGATTGTGGATTGCATGGTGCGAGACAAAAAGAAAGTCCACATTTTACGGGAGCCAAGCCACATTCTGACCTCAGAGGAAATAATGGCAAATGTCGAGAAGATGGGAAGACTCTTGAGAAGAGGAGTGGGGCTTTTGCTTCTGATACACATGCCAAAAGGTCTGACAAAGTATGTGACTCACATTTGAGCCAAAGTCCTTTTGACCTAATGTGCTTGGAAGATTCAGCTTTCTGCGATGAAACAGCAGAAAACAAAATGTGTGGAAAGAGACCAAGGCATTCAGACAAAAAACACCCCATAGACAGGGACCATGTTTACTCCACTAACACTCCAAAGGGCTCAGAGGGGGGAGAAATCGGTTCCATTCGTGTTGGGAATGCCCCTAAGAGAATTGGTGTTCCACCTGGTTGCCAGGAAACCGCCTCTGCCTCCTTTAAAACAGGTAGTTTGCCTAGAGGCTGGCAAAATGCCATCCACCAGGACAGTTACTATGGTTTTCACATGGCAGACAACCACAGAGACCCAAGGGGGGTGACATCATCCACCCCTTGTAGCCCAAGAGTAACTCTGGAGAGGAGGCAGGGCAGACAGCACTCCCCAGCGAACCACAGCACTTATCTCTGCTCTCCTCGGAAATATGGAGCAGACTACAAACAACATGCAAGTAGAGCTCCCACAAAGAGTGTTGAATCTTTGTTCGAGACCTCAAATCTAAAAATGAAACATGATAACATGGGTTGGAGGCCAAAGTCACCCACTGAAGAAAGTAGCAGGCTGTTTAGTGCCAAACTGGAGCAGCTGGCCACAAGGACTAATTCCCTTGAAAGAATCCCAAGAGACTTCCCAACTCTAGAAAGAAGCAGTCGTAACAGCTCCATGAGCTCTAAGGGGAGCTCCAAGGGAAGTGTTGAAGGGGCTCGAAAGGGAGGTTATAAAGGAAATAATGAGGGGGATTGTACTCTACCAAGGGCTAGCAGGAGCCCCAGGAAGAATCCTCGGACTGACCATGGTCATTATTTCTTTCCTTCTGAAAAGCCTGCATCTCAATCTGCTAGACATACCCATTCCAAACTCTCTGCTGTGGGGAAACTGAAGATGTCCAGCCCAAAAGTCCGTCGACAGTCCGCCCCAAGCACCAAGAACCTCAGTCTCCCACATAAAGGCCTGCAGGCGTCCATCAACCGCAGCGCCAGTCTTTCTCCAGACAGTAAAACTGTTAGTTTTGAGCGGTCTTCCTCCTTTGTCTCCTCTCCCCCTCCAATGTCTTTTCACTCACTAAGTCGCACTCCAAGCCAGAGCTCCACATGCTCGTCCACAAAATCTGCCATCCAGGGATACGTCAATGGCCGGATCTCAGACTTCTTTAAAGGAAGGGCCCCCAGTCCCACTTTAGGAGGACTGGACCAGCTGACCGCACTTCCCTCGCCATACTGCCAGGTGACTGCTCCCCGCACGCCAGATCACATGAGTGGGCACGCGAGCGACACCACCAGTGTGTTGAGTGGAGATTTGCCACCAGCTATGGGGAAGACGTCCCTGAATTTTTCTAACAGGAACAGTATGGTGAGCAGTGGATATGGTAGCATGCTGAGGGACAGTGAAGCCACAGGCAGCAATATGTCAAACAGAGATTCTGTCAGCAACAGGAGCAGCTCGCTCCTCAGTGTGTCTCGAAGCAGCCGAGCATCTCGGAGGAGAGGCAACACAGGTAAAACATCTGGAATAGATGGCCTTAAATGAACTGAACAGGATGACTTTCTCTTCTGGAAAGATCAGAACTTCATCCAAGTGTCGAGTCTCGTCATATGTTGTTGGTCTTACATGGTAGTTTTGCATGAGTGGTCTCAAAATGACCATTTTAGATTGATTTTTATATTATCATGCTCTTAATGCAACCACTTATTTCTATTTATTTCAGTAAAGGAAGATAACTGACTGTAGATATTTGAATGTATGTTTTTACTTGTGTCAATTGTTTATTACTGTTTCATTGTATTGATGTTTGAAGATTGCAATGTCCCAATGCTGCATTGGCACATTCAAACCCATTCAATTAAATGCAATACTAAAACTACCTTATGGTTCTTATGGATATCTTAATCCAGCTCAGTAAAGGCTTTTGCATAAACCCACCTTACCATTTTGTTCACTAAACATGATGTAGTACACACTTTTCAAACCAATAGCCTCACTATTTTCAAAAATGTTCATTCCACATCAACTTGTTTTTTTATAATAACACATAACTAATTAATGTGACATTAATTGGAGATGACAGACATCTGTAGAATGCACTCATTAAGAGCCAAATCATGTAGGAGGTCACATCATTAATATATGAACCAGCGACGGCACTTACTGGCAGCACAAGTGCAGAAAATGAAGAGTGTTTGTCTGGTACAGTAAATCATAAAGGAATGTGTGTATACTAACAATATTGTAATTATACACTGAAGAAATGTATAATATAATTCGAGCATATGATATTAAATTTCTTAAACATATTTTACTGCTTATCGGGTTATCAATTTTGGTCTGTGCTTAATTTCTTCAAGTAATCAACTCATCTTCATTCTGATAAAATCTGTTTCCATAGCATTTGAGTAACACACATTCTTAATGTGTTAGGATCCGAATGACACAAATCATAAATTATATTTTCCTGTACTTCCAACTGAGACAATTGCAAAGGATTAACACAATTGTGTCTGCTGCTGCACTGGCAAGCTGCATTTGCCCTCAGGCACATGGCCAGGGTATTGAAGGCCATTTAGGGACACCAGCCTTCATTAATCATTACACATCTGCTGTTACTGTGTGCTGTGAGGCTTTTAGAGTGGAATGATAGTTGACAGTAGGCTACTAACGGCCTGGCTCATAAATAGTATATTTGTTGTATTCAATGGCGGACAACCTAAATTATCTAAAACACCATCCTACCTAAAATATACTTTGGTTAGGTTTTTTTATTTTATTTAGAATAACTTAATGGTTTTACTGTTTAAGTGCAGTAGAAAGGAAAACAGGTTGAGATACAGCATCTCACTCTACCTCACCTAGGTACTCATCAGCGTCGCGTTTCCCATGATGCACCTCTGCCCCTAAACGCTCGGCTAGCAGTCTGCATTCTGGCTTGGTGGCTCGGGGAATCCCCAGAGGCCTACGAGATCAAGGTCTATGAGATCGACAATCTGCAGAGGATGCAGAACAGAGCAGGTGCTGACAAACAGGTGCTTGGTTCATTTTGATTTTCAGGAGGTTAAAGGACTTTTTTTTTTTTTTAAATGACCTTTATTAACCTCTTTTGGGCGCCCAAATAGAATACAAACCTTATGCTGCGTTCACACCGGACGCGATGCGATGTTTGGGGGCGGACGCGATTACATGTAAAGTCAATGCAGAGACGCGGACAGACGCAAATTCGCTACTACGGCGAGCATGAAGCGGTTGATGCGAATGCCGCGGCGCGATTGAGGCGATTGAAGGGGGCCGCGACAAACGCTCCAGTTCTATTTTTTCAACTCGAGCGTCAAATTCGCGTGACGCAATCTTGCAGGTAGCCAATCAGCGGTGAGGATCTCAGCCTGCCGTCACTGAACCAAAAACCAAAACATCAGCCGTTAGCTGTTAGCACTCAAAAGTTAAACATGTAGGTGTGAGATGGGGTAAGTTGAGCCATTTTTTAGTTATGCTGTCCTCTACGCAAGGAGAGAAATGACACATAGTAAAAATGAAAACACACACCTATAATTCAGGATGTCTCCTACATGTATCAATGGTAATGATAAGAATTAATATTTGATCAAGAGCAGTGAAAATATTAATTCTAAAGAAAAAGTGGTCTTGTGGCTCAACTTGCCCCCGGGTCAGGAGGTTAAAGGACATAAGTTGATCCAGGTCAGGGGGTAAATTGAACCACTGTTCAAACCTGGGCATACCTCTTCAAACCTGGGCATACCTAAACAAGATCTTAAAGGTAACTATAAACAATAAATAACAAACCAAATATAAGTTTAGTTTTTGTAATTGATGATTTTTTTTAACATGTTAAAAGGAAAAGTAATCATACAAATGGTGATACAATTTCATACATCTTCCCAATCAAACACAGGGTAATTCAACTTTAAATATAGCCTACAATGAGCACTTATTATCAACTTGGCCTACTTTCATTCATTTCTCCATTGAAAAACTGGGTCAACTTACCCCAAGACCCATGGTTCACTTTACCCCATAGCCAACCATTTTAGAAAAAATAGCCTAGCATTAAAATTCAGTCATCTTTAGCTTAATGATTGGGACATGGTTAATACGCTGCCAAAACACATCAACATCTACAATATATATGTTTAAACCTGGATACTTTTTTTTTTGACATGACAGCCGATATAGCTGACCTCTAGAAACATTTACGTTGAAGCAAAGACAAAACACGTTTTTTTGTAAAAATGTTTACTTACCAGACCACAATGAGCATCTCTTTTTCACAGGCAATGGGTGGAGATTGCATAATTTCTTGGTCACGTGATTACAACTATAAGGCGTTGCCTGGTTTACAGGGGGTGGTTCAATTCCACTGGCTCAACTTATCCCCTTCTCCCCACAAACCACAGACTGTCTGTGGCATGGTCGAATACAGTCGCTGGTTTATTCATATCTGTAGGCCGTTGTTGTGAGTGTGGACGGAGCATATTACAACGTTAGCTTAGCCTGATCGATCCGATCTCCATTCAGAAAACACGCATTTTAAAAGGTTTTTTCGCCTGCCGTCTTATCTGCAGACTTGTCAAAGCATTAATTCATGGTTTTTACTAACCGGTATCAGTATGTTTTTACTTCGGCATCATTTTTGAAAGGTGTATTACAATTAAATAACGGTAAAATATGTTCATTTTGTTGTAGTTGTAGCCATAGTAGCCATAGTAAACACTAGATGACTCACCCGCGCTGCTGGCCATGGAGACCGACGTTGCCGACATGGCGGCCATCTGCCACAGCGCAGCTCGCTCATTCATAACATTATGTCTATGGTGCACTATTGAAATAACCGTAGATTGCTCAATTTTCAACTAATTTTCAAAACGGTTTGGTTTGTTATAAACATCAAAGATGTACTTATGATACTGCATACTTATAATTATAATCATGGACTTTTTTTTTCAACACTTCTTGTGTCTCCTGTATCATAGCCATGCTAAAAACGTTTATAGTAAACCAAACGTTTGTAAATCAGTCAAGATTTCAGCGAGTTAAGAGTGTTTTTGTGCAGATCACTCACCTTACAACAGCTACCGTAGTTGTGGACTGTGGCAAGATGGCGACTGGTGAGCTACGCTGGCGACTCCCCCTTGAGCCATCTAGCCTTTATACCTATGGTTGTAGTCCCCTAGCCAGTGCGTCTTGTTTGAATGATGCGAGTAAACACAGCTGACAGCTGCGGTGAAACTCGAGCGTTTAGAGCGATGCGATAAGGAGAGCGAAGCGAATATTTGCATCGCGTCCGGTGTTGAACGCAGCATTAGAATAAAAGTCAACAAAAACATCTTGTGGCAGCTGGGTTCTGATGCCAATGGAAATCTAGCACCCTGTACACCATGAGTTTTAGTTTTTCTAGCCTGTATACTTTTGAACTATTATTTAAATAGCTGCAAATGTTGAGAGCTAAATCTATTTTTCATTTATAAGGATTTCAAAGGGATTTAGATTAAAGAGGCTCTTTTATTCTTTTGTGAGTTTCTCTCTTTCCTGTAATGGAACAATCCATAATCGTACAGGAGCGACGTTTGGTCAGGGTCCCGTGGCGTGCAGTTGTGACGCCCCTAGGCTCCTTCAGCTTCATAAAGGGACGCAAATAGCTTTCAACTGATTGCAATGTATTACCATCTGCGGCGGGATTTGACGCTCATGGAAGCACGGCATTCGTTTGTGTCGGCTGCCCTTAAAGGCAATGTGAGCGTCCATTCCCATTGGATAACAGAGAATTGTACACCCGGAAGTAAGTATTCCCCTTACTGTCGATTGATTTTACAGTGATATCTGCACTACTCATCGACTAAAAAACACCAGATTATCCTTGTTAATTACACAACATTGATTGGTTTAAATTGTGTGCAATGCTTTTGTATTTTTCCCCTTCGATCGGAGAAACAAATATTTTTTCGGGTAGGTAAAGGATGGCAGAAGACACTGGTTCGGCTGCATTAAATATATTACACATCTGTCGTAGTTCTTTTTTTTATTTATCTACAGAGATCGGGCTCAGAATAGACAGGACACTATTCTTTTACCGTTTTGAATTTCACAATAAAGTTAGTAGTAATATTTTGTTTGATATTATTGTTTTTTATTAACTACTAGACCGCTGGGTCATGTTAAAGACCATCTTTTCTGTGTTGCTGTGGGTTTTTTCCATCGCTTTTGTGTTTACAAACATCAAAACAATAACTAACATATATCCGTCGTAACCTAAACCAGAAACAGCAGTATATTTTATTCAGTTAACACTGTAAACTTTGACAGCTTGTTTAACCCAAACCACCTACTGGTTAAAGCATGTTAAAACAAGTTGGAGTCCGTCAGGACCGAGGGTCGGAGCAGCTAATTTGCTTTAGAGAATATTACACCGGGAAGTAAGTATTCTCTCCGCTTCGCTTGGACACAAACCCCGTGATAGTCCTCAAACTCTGTGATTGGAGAGTGTGCTCCGAGGGTTACGTTCGAGCGTCGAACAGCACTTGAAATGGGGGATGGAACCACGGCAGACTGTCCAAAACTGGATTTGAAACGGGTCCACCGCGTCCCCCCCTCCCCCACCCCGTCCCCAGAACTACCACATGCTGGCTATTGTGTTCGCAACATGTTCTCTATCTATGGCACGTCTCTACTGGGAGTTTGTAGTTTTAAAAGACGTTTTCGTATTTCCCATAATAGGAAGTTTGCCAGTATTAAACTGTGTAACATCCCTGGAGGTTTAGGGGATAGGAAAACACTCACATTTAAAACATATAATTAATAAATGGGATGAAAATTGCTTGTGCCCATAATGGGCAGCATTAATATATATACCCACATGCCAGCTAAGGTCAGAAGAGCTTTATTTAACAGCTGGTCTTATATTTGTGACCCCCTCCTGTTGTTAATTGATAACATAACATTACATTAATTGATAAGCCCTGAAAACATGCACTTGTCAAGGTTCAGAGGCAAATTTAACAAATATGGCAGTAGCCATCGATCAGCTTAAGATAAGATATACTTTATTGATCCCAAGTTGGAAACATTTGCGTTACATCAGCATGTGTAACAGTTGTAAATATGCAGTGGGTGTGTATTTACATCATTTAGTATAATCACACAAATTCTGTGTTTTATATTTAACAATTCTGTGTTCTTTATTTATTGATTGTTCAATACCTGACAAGGCCGGAGATTAAATATCTACATACATTTTATAAGAGTATCATACATATGTATAATATCAGTTAAAATAAGTGCTTCAACATAGTTAACATTGCTGGAGGTATGCACAAATATTGATAGATGTCTTGTAATTGCACTGTTGAGGAACCTGCGACCCAAGTTTTTTCATTCAATGCATAACTACACCGTTTGTGAATATGATATCAATAATCCTTAGAAAATCTTGAAATCTTGAAAGGGATGTGCAAAATAGTCATTATATACAGTCTTTAATTAACTATTAGTAGAGAATAACGAGTAATGAATATACTTTATAGGGATCCTATTAATATCTAATAATAAAAATAATGAATTTCAATAACATGCTTAACCACTAGGTGTCCCTTTTATATCAGCTGTGCACCTTTGTGATGTAAATACAGCCTATCTACCAATTGGGATCAAATATAAAAGTCAGCCAAATTAGTGTTGATACTGCAAGGAGACGTATTGTGTGAAAGAAGAAATGTTAAGATGTTGTTTATTGCTGATATATTTATGATCCACGTGCACGTTTTTCAGTGTTGGCGGCAGTTTCTCATGTTTGTCTAGAAGTCTTCTCATCAGGGCTCTATAAATAGAGAACTACGGCAGATATGTAATATTTAATGCAGCCGAACCGTGTATTACAATGCCATTATGTGATGACTTCCAAAGAGAAAAGCAAGCACACTCGGAATAAAGTGTTATTTTTTTTATGTTTTCGGTCTGTTTCCGGTATTTGTTAATGACGATGTGCTGTGAGATGTGAGACTGAAATTGCACAGGGGAAAATAACGTATCTTTAGATGTGGATTTTGTTAAACTAATACGTTTGCGCTGTGGACCAACACTATACATTGACGGGGAAGGGGGTAGCAATAAAGATAACACCATTAAACAGTTACACAACATAACAGAAATAATATCGATGGCAGCGTCCCTAGCAACCACCTTGGTAACAATGAAAACGTTCTATGGACGCAATTTCCTGAAGTAATCTTCGTAATAACTAGCAAACTAAAGATCATGTACATCCACTGCACACATAATCTGAAATAACAACTCATATTTCTCGCATCAAATGACATCAAAACGCATTTTAATGGCCAAACTAACTTTAAAATAGGCATTTTCCACCGAGAATAAAACGAAGTTCGGCCATGTTTTTTCTCTTTTCTGCAGGGAGAAAATTGAAGATCACGTGACATAGACCAGCCATTGGAGATGAATGGTGAAAAAAAACGGGGTTTGTCAAAACAGAGCACATGGTTGTAGTCCTAAACGATAGCTGGGTTATGGGTAGTGTAGTGTCTTCTGCCATCCTTTACTCCAAAAAATATTTGTTTTCTCCGAATCGAAGGGGAAAAATACAAAAGCATTGCACACAATTTAAACAAATCAATGTTGTGTAATTAACAAGGATAATCTGGTGTTTTTTAGTCGATGAGTAGTGCAGATATCACTGTAAAATCAATCGACAGTAAGGGGAATACTTACTTCCGGTGTGGTCAATTCTCCGTGATCCCAATGGGAATGGACGCTCACATTGCCTTTAAGGGCAGCGGACACAAACAAATGCCGTGCTTCCATGAGCGTCAAATCCCGCCGCAGAATACATGCAATCAGTTGAAAGCTATTTGCGTCCCTTATATGAGCTGATGAGCCTTAGGAGCGTCACAACACTGCAGCGGCCACGGGACTCCTGACCAAACTCGCTCCTGGACGATTATGGAGTGGAGAGTGTGTTGACAATTCCTGTGTTCCCTCCAGAGGGAGTTTCTGCTGCTGCTATATTGAATAATTATTGTTGTGAATCGGAGACCAGATTGCAAAGCCATTAAATATTGCCTTACAGAGCTATAGAAGTGTTGCATGTTCTGTGTGTTCAGCCTGAAGCAGACAATGAAATGCATTGCTTTGCTTTATAAAATCATAAATGGGCTACCAGGGTTAGGGTTGGTAATAGGTTAGATATTGTATGTTGCTGAAAAATGGCAAGAACAATGCATTGACCCTGGCTAGGCTAAGGTTTGATATCAGGTTCAACCTCCCATTTGTGTTTAAAATGTGGTACATGCACTGACGTAATGTCCCCATGACGAGAGGTCTGGCCTCATGGGACTATATTCCCCGCCTCACCCCGTCTCAAGGACAGCACATTTGATACAATTTTAATGACCACATGGGGGAAATGGGTCAATGCTGCTGCAAAGAACAAAGAGGCACACTGGTAGAAAAAAATAGATTTAAAAAGAATAATTAAATAGCAAATCATTATTTGATAGTATTTTTCTCATGGCATTATTGGGGGGAAACATTAGGGAAAAACCGTGCTGTATAATAATAGCAATGGTGTTGTAGTACTTCAGTGCTCCATTAGTCATATTTAGAAGGTTTTTTTTCATCCCCCATTAAAATGTGTATGTACTGACCTTTGAAAAGGCCATTTACATGTATAATACAGTATAATCACAGAGTAATTTTATTTAGAAGCTTACAGTGCTGTCTCACTCCCTAGAGGTGTCCACCCTGCACTAACATGGTGTTTATGAGTGTGTGGAGAGAGAGAGTGGGGGGTGCTGTTATTTATTCAACCACGAAAATACAGCCTGTGTGTGTGCCTGGAGGATTCAACCAAACACCCAGAACAGCAGTAGCAAAATGCAAGCTATTCACATAATGTTATAGGCAATACGAACATGAATACAGTTTGTGAAATGTGTTTGTGTTTCCAGGGGCCTGCATGCTTCAGTGCCAAGCTGAAGTTTTTGGAGCACCGTCAGCAGAGGATCTCCGAGGTGCGAGCCAAATACAACACCCTGAGGAGAGAGCTGGAGGGGGCCAAACACAACCTCATGCTGGAGCCCGCAAAGTGGAACCAAGAATGTTAGTGAAATCAATCTGTATTTAAAGGTAGGGTAAGAATGGAGAAACCAGCTCGAGTGCGTTAGAATTTGAAAGTACACAACCGAAAAAAATCTGCTCCTTCCTTCAGACTTCCTTACAGAGCCCCTCCTCCAACACACACGAACGTGCACATGACCAATGAGGGCACGAGATAAATTTGTGCACGAGATGGTGGAAGGCTGACAGGCCATCCAGTTATCCTCGGCCCGGGGCTTTTTACAGCGCCACGGCTTCCACAGATTAAATATTTGTATGTATTTATTGTCAAAGCATTTAATGTATTCATTGCTATCGGGATGTTAAGAGCATTGGAATATAACAAAAAGTGTTTCTGAAGTGAATTACCTATACCTATAGATTAACCCTCCTATTGTCTTCGTTTTCCCCCCTTACTTTGGTGTTCGCGGTCAAATTTGACCGGTCCTTTTTAACTGCTATACATTAACACAACAACCAATAATCATCACCAAATGTCATTTAACACCCTTTCAAACTGTAAATATTGTATCAGACTACTGGTATAGCCTACATGAAAAACTGCAGTAAATATACAAAGAATAGACACTGAACATGTATTGTGTGTGCCAGGTGTGATCCATGTGGGGGGATGGGCACATAAGAGCGGGAAATGCGTCAAATTGTTCTGTGCGTGTGTGTGCGTGTGCAAGTGTTTGTGAGTGCCAGGTGTGATTCACACGGGGGGATTGGGCACATAAGAGGGGGGGGAACGGGAACACATCTAGAGTATAGTGTGTGCGTGGGTGTTTGTGTGTGTGTTTTATCTGATCCGGATAATTCCTTTTCTTTATGGCGGTCATTTTTGACCGGGAACACCATGGGTGTTACAAAGTTGACTAAATCATCCAAAATTCAATGAAAGTGGTGATCAGCAATTGTATATGTTCAAATATCTACTGTGAAGGATATCATGAAGTCTTAATGCAATCGAATGTAAAACAAAAAGTTATGAAAGTAGTAAATCGGTCAGATTTGACCCGAAGACAACAGGAGGGTTAATAAACAGCATAAGCATGCAAAATAATGTTTTCAACATCACAATAACTCAAAAGCTTAGCTGAGGAAGATCATTTTACAAATCTATATCAATTAGGGTTGCAAATTATTATAATTGTTACTAATTATTTATTTGCTCAATGATCAATGAATTATGACATGGTATAGCATCTTTAAATAGTTTATTGAGTCTAAAACCAAAGATAGTGAATAAACCATCAATTAGCATGTATAATAAAAGCAGCAGCACCCACTATGGAGCAACTGGGATCAGAATGAATACATTGACTGGAAAAATTACTGAAATTATGAATACATCATTTTTTTGGAACTTAGAGCACCAGAAGCAAAGCACCTAGGGTTCCATAATATTGAGAAAAGGCAGAATTATACGCAGCAGATTTCTCCAACAAAAGAAAAGAAAAGGTTGTTAAATGGCACTGCAAGTGAGAGGGTAAATGTGTATTTTTAAATTGAAATAACTCTCCCTTCCAGTGAAAACACAGAAGTTGTAGCATGCTACAACTTCACTTTAATATATCCCAGTGGCGAACCGTGGCTATCACAACTGGACCTACACCCCCCCCCGCCGCCCCCTTCCGCGGCATTATAATGTCCGTCTTTTCACTGAATTGTCGTTTTGAAAAGGGTACTCACAACAATTCGCAACAACTTCATATTCACCTGTTGCACTTGTCATTTCAACTTTATAAACAATAAAATGGCATGAATTGCTTCTTCGCATAGATCCTCTGCCTCAAGCCAGTTAACTAGCGGGCCTTCTAGAATACCCTGGAACCGAGGGGAACTCTGAAAGAATACGCCCATTGGCTACAAATCAATATATGATTGGTTGATCAAACTGTCAGTCCAAACGTACGCTCTCATTCAGTACAACGGCCAGGGCATTCGATCAAGGATGTAGAATACCTTGGTTGAAGGATATTCTACCCAGAGACCCAGAACAAGATCTGATTGGTTGCTTTCTTTTCTAACACAAAACCACTGAAATGCGTAGTGCATGGTCCGAGAAGGACAAACAAATCAACGTAACACTGTAATATTACAGATCAACAACACAGATACGATTCTCATTTATTCATTTATACATTTTTATTTATATAATTAAATCGATTTTTTGTTTGTTTTATCTGAGTGTTCCAGGGTATTCTCTGAATACCTTGAAGGCCTTGACGGTTCGCCACTGATATATCCATGTTTCTAGCTTAAAACAATATGTTTGTGTCACTTAAAAATTACTAGTAAATAGAACTCAATTGATAAGATTATACTTTAACTTAAAACATTTAAGTTATGGTACTCAAAAATGTCAATGTAATCGGTTTCAACAAAACGTTTGAGTTCTATTAACTTGTCGGGTTTTACAGTGCATGATGGCATTTCAACAGGGGGCAGCAGTCTGCCATTACATATAACAGCAGTTGCTCCAAGTGACTCAATTAGAATACTGAATGTCATTAGGATGAACATTAGTCGCCCTTAGCTTAGCCTTGTTGACTTGACTGTCATGCGGTTCATTTATATCTTATATTTGTGTAATATATGATATAATAATCTCAAATCCTCTGGAAAAATCCCATTCCTTTTGGTTGAGCGGCCACTTGCAATGCTAACTTCCGGGTCGGCTGACAATATTACGTCATCACTGAACCACTCTATTACACTGAAAAAACTGAAACGTTGACTTTAATTAAATGTATTATGTCAACAAATTCCACTTGATTGAATTAGATGAGTTGAAAGCAATAATATTAAGTTGAACCTATTTAAAGTTAATATTAGTGCTTTCAACTAACCCAATACAATTATGTTGACATTACATTGAATTAAAGTCAACGGTTCAGTTTTTTCAATGTACCACTAATTGTAATATTGTATATCACACCTTATATCATTTTACCATAAACAATGCTGCAGTTACATACATTCTCCTTTAACCTTGTCATAATGTTGTCACAATACCACACAGTAATGATCTCACCTCATGTCCCTCCAGTGGACCTGTGGCAGACCTTCGACGTGGACTCCCTGGAGCACCTGGAGGCCCTCGAGGTGGTGACGGCCCGCCTGGAGGACAGACTCAACCTCTGCAAGGCCAACGTCATGATGGTCACCTGCTTCGATGCCGGCACCAGGAGACGACATAAGAGGCGACGACGAAAAGTGCCTGAGCAGAGAGCCTTAAAGGGAATCAAACCAGAAACTCAGTGAGGATTGGTAAAGGAGGGGGTAACATCTCCATACCATAATGTTTTATACAACTGACTTCATATGACTGACTCAAAATCTGCCACAAACATCAACTAAATGTACACTTTGTTATTCTACATGACCTTAATGTCCCTTAATAATATCTAACCTGCCTTCTCGGGTGGTCAAAGGTCAGAGCCAGTGGCAGGAATTATTGCTGCTATAATGCAATTAATGCAACTACTCTTTCTGACTCCTTTTGGGATCTCAACAAAATGTTGGATCCTTACATTTGATTCCTATTTTGATACCCGTCATTAATCACACTGCTGTTTGAAATACCCTTATATCATGTGTTATTGCTACTGAATTTATATATTTGTTTGCATTGTGCAGTATATTTAAAGGCAGACTATACCCACAAAATCACCAATTGTATATCAATATCTCAACTATTCTTACATTGAATTCATGAAAAAGAAATGTGGGCATTTACCAACAGCCAAACTATATCAGAACATTCATTTACAAACACACAATTCAACAAGCATCGAAGTCCCATTCTTACGGTAGTACCCTCAATACTTCCAAAACAAAACAGTAGCCGAAACAGTGTTTTAAAAAGTACAAAAAAAATGCAACGTTTTCTTCAAGAACTCAGTGAGTAAATGTGCACAGATTGTCTTTTTAATGATTCAATATTCCTTTAAAGCAAACAGTTCTACTCAGCAGCATTTAATTCTAAAGACATTTCAGTCTAGCTAAAGGGCAATCAGTGTGACGTTTACATTCCTGGCAAATAATCTGCTGAGTATTCAGATCATAAATCATTAAAGGTGTAGAGCCTGAGCAGAGTCCTTAAAGCTTGACAGAACACTTCATATCGGATAAATCCATAGAGATACTTTTGTGCAGGGTTGACCAATTAGCATTTTGGTAGCTTGTTTTGCAATTTGTCAATAGTCAGATTTCAATCCTTTTAAGCAATTCCTATTAGGTTTGCTTCTTATCCAGAGTATTTGAACATGCATCAGTCAAATGTTGGAGATCTTTGTGTGGACTGAGAAAACATATCACTACATTAACTTTACTGTGATATCATTATTTGTAGTATCTTATATGATCAAAATGTGGTTGACCACTTGAAGAAGTCTCAGACTAATGGACTGATCATTCCACCTTAACATTTGTATTTCATATTTGTGATTAAGAGGAAGTGTGGCCATTGTGTATACAGATGTTGGCACTGAATACGACTCTGAAATGTATGTTTGTATAAATGTAAGGTTAAGAGTGCCGTTTTTCTGCAAGCTGTGGAAAAAGTGACTGAGTCTGAAGTGATGAAAAAAGCTTTGCCAACAGTAACACCATTGTGAATTTTTCAGTGTGTTCGAGGGTTGAGTGGCTTTTGATCAATAAACTAGCTGGTACACATTAGGAAATGATTGGAGGCTGAATAAAAAATGTGGATTCTGCTACCAGACTAATGGAAGGGTAATTATATTAAAGGGATAACGTCACCGTGTCTGAAGAGCGCTGTGAAGTCATTGGGCCAACAAGAGAGGACGGACTGAAGCAAAGACCGGATAATGCGCTCTCATCCTAGATCGATGAATTTCACCGTACGGGGAAGACACACACACACACTGTTTTGTAAAACTTACTATTCAGCATGTTGTGCGTCACTGTAAATAAATGAAAGCTTTCTGTTATGGTCCTGTGTTTGTAGACAAACTAATTTTTGAGTATTAAACTATGTTTCCAGTTCCTGCTTGTGCATCCATCCTATTTGTTGTTGTTGTTGTTGTTTGTGATAATTCATTTATTGGACAATGTGTGTAAGATCACAGACAGTGTTGGGAAATTCATCTTATTCTGGAGTGGGATCTATATAAGGGACTTAAAGCTGGTATCTCTGTATGGGGCATATATTTTGATTCTTCTTCTTTAATCAGTTTTTGCAGATTGAAATAGGGCAATAAATGTCTCGCATATTGTGTTTATGTTTGTGTATTTGTGTTACTATAGTTTTAAGGCCAGGCAAAAGGGGCAAGCAATTGGATCCTTATAAAGAGGCCCTACCTGAATTTCCCCTTGGGGATAAAATAAAGGTTAATCTACTTCTTCTTATATGCTTTTTGGGGGTTTTCCCTTTCCTGTAATGTGTGTAATAGGTTTGTGTGCATGTAAATGGTCTGCAAAGGCTAAAATCCCAAATTTCTCTAGCGCACACTCTCCCCACAAAATACAATATGAACCTGAAAATTAGCACAATTTATCCTCTTGACATTTTCAATTTCCAGAGTAAAGTCAAAATGTTGAGAATACAGTTGAAATGTAACTCAGGTCAAGATATTGGTTAATAAAGTTGAATACCATTTCTATCGATAAACAACTAGCAGCGTTAGCGCTTATATTGAAGGTATTACTCTCTTAACATTTTGACTTTGCCATCGACATTTCAAATTTACATTATATGTTGTATTCTTGGAGTAGCCTGCGACTTATGACAGTCATTGCTAAAACATTGCTCTGGCCAGTGGCGGTTCTAGACCAATTTGACTGGGGGGGCCAGGTTGGGGTCAGTTATTTTCTGAGAGGGGCACAATATATGCAGGACGAAAAAGACAAAGACAGTATGAAGTAATTGCGCATAAGAAAACAATGCAAAACAGTTATTGGTACACATATTTATTTCAGATACTTATAGTTACAGTTTTTACGCTCTAATGGGTCCGACTAGAATGACAAATAACGTTAGTTCCGCCTATTCCGTCAGCCATCCTGGCTATGGCTATTGTGCATACGACAATAAAGCCTTTGACTCTTGGATCTTATCCCTGACATTTCAACCTTATCTTGAAATGTAAAAATGTTTTCCCCTTTAATGTTATACCCCATGACTGGCCCTATACTCTGCTGTGAAGTGTACAGGAGAGAGAAAGTAAAACAAATCATTCTGTTGTGATGCGATGCAACATTGTGGCATAAACACAGTTTATGCCATCCGGAGCGAGTGAAAAGGTAATGGGAGCAAGAAGAGTTGAGCCCTAAAGCAGCACAATTACAGCCCATTACAGAGAGACACACACACACACACACACACACACACACACACACACACACACACAGCACACACACACACACCACACACACACACACACACACACACAACCACACCACACACACACACACAAACACACACACACACACACACACACACACATATATATACAGTTCTGTGTGTGTGTGTGTGTGTGCGTGTGTGTTTGTCTGTGTATGTATGTTCATGCAGATTTAGAAAAGAGAGGAATGGGATTAACCTCTGGAGTAAGGGTATTTTCTCGATTTTTAGATGTTTTCTTAAATCACCTTTTAAATGTATTTCTTCTAACATGGCACATGTGTTCAATATCAAAATGTTCGGACAATCTCTGGTATTGCTATATATGCAAATTACTCACCTTAGAGCACTGTTTGATGAGATAAGTAGCTCAAAAGCTTAAAATTTGACATCCGATTTTTGGAAAATCTTCAAACCTTTGTGAAAACACAAATTTAACTCATGTGATCGAATTGTTTTGGTGTTTTAGATTAGGTTACCAAGTCTTAGGATCACAAAAGCAGTGAAATATTTGAATTACACTGTATATAAATGTGTTATTCATGTCTAAAATGAAAAAATTAAATTCGAATTTTGAGTAAAATAGGTGTTATCACTCTACTTTCACCACACAGGGACTGAGATACATCAGGACTGAATAATGACTTCATATTACATACCAAGGTTCATGTGATGTGTACAAATACAAATTGAGCATTCAAACCTTTTTTTCAACCAACTATTTATTATAAATATGTTTTTTTCAACCAACTATTTATAAAATATAAGAAACTGGAAAATCTAACTATTTACAATATTGAACCATCAGAACTTTCAACCAAACTATTCATTATAAATGTCAAGACAGTGTCAAGGTCTTTGTCTGTCTTCCAAGACAGGGGTCTGGCTGCTGTGAAGATGGGGGTGATTGTGCATGGGCTGCTGTGTAGGTGGGTGTGTACAAGTGCTATACGAGACCTCCACGAGACCTCCTTGCTGGCTGGGGTGAAGGTGATGGCTGTGGTGGAGCCTTTGTGCTGAGGTGTATCTTGACCTGGTGGCAGCCGCAGATGGAGGTGGAGGCAGCTGTAGTGATGCTGGTCTGCTGGTCCTTGGTGGTGAAGGCTCTGGTGAAGGCCCTTGAGCCACGGTAGATCTTGACCTGGGGGCCGGCACAGATGGATGTTCTGGCTGCTGGATAAACGCCGCCTGTGGGCCACTAGGCCCAGACAGCTGTGAAACCTCTCTGTAAAACAAATTAAAATGTAGGACAATAATTACAACTAATTTCATTGAAATAAAGTTCAAGTAAAATGTTGCTCAAGCACAAATAACAATGCACACATAAAAAAAGTTTGGGAGGTTGGAGAAGGAACATGCACACACACACACACACACACACCACACCCACACACACACACACCACACACACACCACACACACACACACACACACACACACACACACACACACACAGTATTTCCAGTTACTTTACATTCAGTATAAAATCACAGCAACACATATACTAGGCTACATCTGATTACAAAGTCTATCTGATTACAAAGTCTCATCTGTACAGACGGTATGATAAAATAATCGATGGCAAAAACATGTCACTGTAAATGTCTCCGTTGTGGGACGAATAAATGATTAATTTAATCCTCTACACATGTAATCTCACTTTTACACACCAAAATAACGTTAACACAGAGTAAACATTTGCTAATGGAGAGTCTATTTTGTCCAATAAAAAGTTCATGACTATCGATAAAAAATATATATCAATAAACCTATTGTTCATTTTCGCGGTATTCCCCACACATTGCCAGTACACTATTACTGTAATATTTACACTTACCCATGCCCAAATGGATCCTTGTTGTTGTCTTTGTATTCTTCTTCTTCAGAAGAGTCGAAGACTTCACGTTCTGAGGCTCTATCTTCACTGCTGCTAGCGAAATAAATCTCAAGCGAAGTCGGCAACTGTAAATTAGCCATTTTCTCTGTCTCTCTCTCTCTCTCTCTCTCTCTCTCCTCAAAGACGTAAACTGATGGAGACATGGTTTATGTTTTGTTTACTTGGTGGGTAGGTCCTTAGTGATTTCTCGATGTCCATTGGTCATTTCAGACCATGATGGCTGCCGGCCGAGATTTCCTTGACGGACACACGAATCCACCAATCCACAGTGTAAAGTCAAGCTGCTTTGAGCGGCCACATTGGCTGCTGTGCCCTGGTTACAGTCTCACAGGAGATACCGCTGGAAAGCTACTCTTCCAGTGATTCCGCGGATATCTGAATCATATTTCTACTCCTTATAATCGAAAATATTGATTAATTACGTAAAATTATGCGCACCTGGACCCGACTCCAGAGGGTTGCTTCAAAAACAAATGTACACTATTCTGTTTAAGACTGCAACATTAAAAACCCATTTATTTGTACGTGTTCTGACGCCACTCTGCTTGATTCATTCTGCAAAACTGATGGGGATGTAAACACCCCTGCAAAAGGCTGAAACATACAAAAATACAAAGTCAAACCGATGCAGCTTGAAAATCACAAACACACCATTTATATCAGCAGACCTAATAAACAAACTTTCCAATTTTTTTTCAAGAATTCAACCTATTTCATAAAAATAATCTGATTTTGAACTTTTTTTTCCTACAATTTCTATATATTAAATATTAGCCTAAAAGCCATATAAGCAAGCACCCCCCCAAACGGTTATTATGCAATCACCTAAATCCGAAAAGCACTGATGTTGTGTGGGGCCATGTCTGCACCAGCAAGCTGCAATGATTTGTATAAAAACATGTGATCACTTCACATGTCTATTCTCCTTATGCAAAAGTAACAATATAACAAAAATGATGCACATTTGCACTACTCCCATCGTAATCCAGTTCCTCATCATATGACCTCTTCATCTGCCGTGCCGTTACATAACACATTCAGGAGCCAGTGCGACACATCTGCCAGGAGATGGCAGCCTCCACCACATGCTGAAATAAATAAAGAAACATGACATGTAGGTATAGATTGCAACCAGGGGGAAACTGGAAATCCCCGGATTGGGCAGTAAACAAGAAGCATGAGAGTCGGAGAGGGACAGATGACACAGTGGATCCAGCAGGCAGGGACACGACGCTGATCAGGGCGTTCATGTTCGGATACAAACTGTGAGACATCATCCAGCGGTGAGTGCATCCCTCCATCCTGCTGCCTGCCCCTTGCTGTTTTCCATGTCATTATGGGATGTCAAGTTATATAAAATATGTTATACGAGGTTGGATAGTGTTGTCGTAGCATACTACCGTAGCAGAAGGAACTATAATAACGCATTTAAGATGGATGTCGCAGAAAATAACAGGAGCTATGAACTCGACTTAAACATGCTATGGTGTTTTTATTATAAGAATACCGTTAATGTTCATGTACAACATGAGTGACATTTAACATTAATATAGGCTACATTTAAAGCGGGTGGTGTGCATAGTGCACGAAAGCTGCATGCGCGCCCTCGATGCACATGTTCACTTTGCCCACTTTGCAGACACGTGCACACGCACGCACGCTAACTCCGACACCCACTTGTGCGACAATTTGTGTAACTGCCTGACAGACAGGGAGAGAATTGAAGCCACACGGCAGTCAGCTGGAGAAACACTGTCAACAACAACCAGCTCTCTGTTTCACAGCAGTTGTCATTTAGTGTTCACAGTTGACTCGCTTGTCTCTGATGATGCGCAGCTACAGTAGAGACATTAATGCTTGTAATAAAATAGCATATTCATGGTAGGAAAAATCTAAATATGTAATTTAATTACCATATAATTGTTTTGTTTTTCTACCTTTTACCTCATGGTGAATCACTGTCTGCTTCTTCTTTTTTTACACAGTTTACTGTTGTGTGGTTACGGAGTTGGGTTTTATAAAACAATATTTTAAAGAATGAAACAAATTATGAAAAGCATATTTTAAAGGAATAGACATTTTTAGAACAAATATGATTGGCCTACAAAGAGTGATACCATGCTAATAGTAGTGGAGCAAGCAGCTAGTTAGCTCATATACTGGAAAGTTAACAACAAGTTTTGGTTTTGTCCAAATTCTGGACTGTTACTCTTGTACACAGCAAGGCTAGCTGCTTCCCACTGTTTTCAGTCTATATGCTAAGCTAAGCTGGTCCCCTGGTTGCAGGGCCGGCCCTAGACATTTTGGTGCCCTAGGCGAGATTATGATTTTGTGCCCCCCCCCCAAGCAATACACAATAAATATAAAGAATAAATAAAAGATCTCTACAAAAGACCAATACACTACAAAAACTGAAACAGGGGGTTACGTATTGTAACCCTAGTTATATAAGCACAGGCGGAGCCCTCTACTGGACTCTATGGGTACTACTCTCTATCATGCTGTGCGTGCTTTCACCTACTGAGTTTTACGTAAACGTAGCCGGCCAATCGGGGCGAGCCTACCTGAATGCGCGCGCAGGCCCACAGTATATAAGCGGCTACACCCGCACCCATTATCCTATACACTCTTCAGCGAGCGGACTAGGAAAGACAGGGCCTCCAGGTAGAGGGCCGCCTGTGCTTATATAACTAGGGTTACAATACGTAACCCCCTGTTATATTTCACACAGGCTCCGCCCTCTACTGGACTATGGGTACAGTGGGCGGAGCCCCGATGCATACACCCCTGTCATCCACCAACATCGGCCCACCACACCGTCCCTGACCGGCTTTTGGCTAACATCCATTGCATCCCCACTTCCTCCCATCCGGTTGTAACCGTAGAGAAGCCGGGGCCGCAATTTGGATAAGGCACACTCACACACGCCTACCTTGTGTAGAGTGTGCATGGAAAAGATCTGTGCGGATACTCTAACCGCGCACCATGTTCCCCAGGTCCCTCAGGAGCATGGGAAAAAACACAAGTGCTTTATGCCCCGGGGGGGGGGGGGTCAACACCTGCTGACCCACAGCCACCCCCCCTCTCACCAGTCGTGCGTTGCCTCGGCAAGCACGACGACGAGAAGGAGCCAGACATGTCCAGGAGATAACATTTTATGAAGGAGCCTGGCGTAGACCAAGACGCCGCCGTGCATATGTCTTCTACACTCACGCCGCTGAATAAGGCTGTTGACACAGCCACAGCCCGTGTAGAATGTGCACGGACCCCAGTGGGGAGGGCTCTCCCCGCCTGTCCATAGGCATGTGTAATACACTCGCAGAGCCATCCTGCTAGGCGTTTCTTGGAGAGAGCTTTTCCAGCCACCCCATCCCCAAAGCACACAAACAGTTGTTCAGTGCGTCTAATGGCAGCCGTGCGCTCTACATAGCATGCTAGCGCCCGCACTGGGCAGAGGAGGTGCAGCTTAGCCTCCCTGGTCCCAACATGGGGTGGAGGATTAAAGCCACCTAACTGAATAGCCCTTGATCTGAATGAACTCCTCATACTCTTAGGAGTAAAGGAGGGGTTCGGCCTGAGTGTCGCCCCGCTACGGTCACCCCGGATCAACAGACAGCTTGGGTGCACCGACAGAGCGGTCAGCTCGGACACTCTTTTGGCCGAAGTCAAGGCAAGCAGCAATGCTGTCTTCCATGACAGTGCTTTCAGGGAGGAAAGCTCCAGAGGCTCAAATGGTTCTGTGACCAGAGCCTCGAGCACCAACGGCAGGTCCCACTGTGGGGCGGAGGCATGCACTACTGGGCGCTGCCTCCTGACCCCCTGCAAAAACCGCGTCATAAGCGGCTGACTGAAGGCTGACCTGCCTCCAAATCCCTCATGGCAGGACGAAATGGCTGCTGCATACACCTTAATTGTGGAATGAGCCAGCCCCCTGTCCACCAGTATCTGTAAGTAGGTAAGAATAGAGCCCAGCGTGCACGACAGAGGCTTTAGACTCCTTCCTTCACACCATCGCCGGAATCCCGCCCACTTTGGCCTGTAACAGGCTGTGGTGGATTCTGCTCTTGCTGCTTGGATAGTCTGAATAACATTGTCAGACAGCCCCACCTGTCTCAGCCTGTCCCTCTCAGGAGCCAAGCCTGGAGAGGTTGGCCCAGAGGGGGTAACGCCCCTATTGCACCTGCTTCCTGAGACAGCGCTAGACCTGAGGAACACCCAGGGCTGGCCCACCATCATCTGTGTTACCCCCACGTACCACGGTGCCAGGCGGCGATCTGGGGCCACCAGGATGATTGACAGCTGTTCCCGCCTCACCCTCTCCAGGAGGGGGGGGATAAGGCGCAGCGGTGGAAAGGCGTAAAGCAGCTTTCTTGGCCATGGCTCGTGTGCAAATGCGTCGACCCCCAAGGGTGGGTTGTCCCACCGAGCCAGGGAGAACCACAGGGCACAGTGGCTGTTGCGCCGATTGGCGAACAGGTCCGCCTCTGCTCTCCCGAACCGAGTCCAGACCTGCTTCACCACCTCCGGGTGAAGCCTCCACTCGTCTGGCAGGGGTCCGCCTCTTGACATGAGGTCGGCCCCCCCGTTCTCCCGCCCCGGGATATGCAGGGCCCTTAGAGACAACACAATCGGTGAAACCCACAACCACAGGTTCTCTACTGCTGTCAACAAGGCTATTGAACGGACTCCGCCCTGCCTGTTGATGTACGCCACTGTGGTGCGGTTGTCGCTCCTCACTAGCACATGTTTGCCCTGTATTAAGGGTTTGAAGTGCTGTAGGACCAACATCACTGCTTGCAGCTCCAGGAGGTTGCTGTGCCGCGCCTCTGCCAGAGGCCAGCAACCACCCACAGCTCTCTCTATGCACGTCCCCCCCCATCCTGTCACCGACGCGTCTGTGAAGACTGTGATGTAGGAGGTCACTTGCCCCAGTGGAGCTCCCCTCCGCAGATTCTCTGGGGATCCCCAGAATCGGAGGTTGCTCTCTACTGAGGGGGGGATGGTCACCAGACGCCGTTTGTGTCTTTTGAGATCTAAACGAAGGCCGATAAACCACCTCTGCATGCGACGTGCATGCAGGAGTCCGAGTGGCACTACGGTGTGAGCAGCTGTCATGAAACCCAAGGTCTGCATGATGGTCAAAGCTGTCACTGTTGCCCCCTGACGCAGCCTGCAGACCGCCCGTAACAGGGACGCCTGCCTGCTTTCTGTCAGGGTGGCCCGTAGTCTGCCTGCATCGAGCACCACCCCCAGATATTCTACCTGCTGTTGAGGTATGGGGGAGCTCTTCTTCCAATTGATCGCAAAACCTAACTTGGTTAGATGAAGGATCAACTGGGCTGTGTGAAACATTGCCCATTCCCTGGACCTGGCCATGACTATGAGGTCGTCCAGAAAGAACACCCTCATGCCATGGGTCGCGCAGCGGCTGCAGCGCCGTGGCCACACATTTTTGCGTGGGATGGAGTAGCCGAACGGCAGCCTGTTGTACTCGTAGGCTACCCCCTGGAAGGCAAACCGCAAATACTTCCTGTGTT